>NW_016108653.1:0-2569 GCF_001604975.1 Cebus imitator | reverse complement strand
GAGGAGTGACAGGATTATTCTCAGCTCTCAGACTTACTTCTTTTCTCTATTCTCATCAACTGTCATAGGTATCTCCACCAGAAACTCTGTCCTGTTTATTCTTTTTTTCTGATGCTGTAAAAATGTTGGGTAAGTAGTTTATTTTTTGTTTATTAATATTTTGATTATTTTCTTGTTACAAAGTTTATATCGTTTCAGTGAAAATAATTTAGAGAGTACAAGAAAATCACTAAGAACAACTCAACCAAGATTAAGTTAGAGCTAAATTTTGGTAAGTGTTGTATATATAAATATGGCCCAAAACATTTGAAAAAGAAAAAAAAAACAATAAAAAGATAATAAAACAATAAAAATGATGTAATAAAAATATAACAACTATTTATATAGTATTTACATTATATTAGGTATTATAAATAATCTAGAGATGGTTTAAATTACATGGGAAGATATGCATAGATTACATGCAAAGACTACACTAGTCTCTCTTAGAGACTTCAGCATCTGTGGGTTTTGGTATCTGCTGGGGTTGAGGAGAGTCCTAGAGCCAATTCCTTCAGGATACTAAGGTACTACCGTATATATGTATATACACACTTACATACCCCCATATGCACTCTGGTGCAAGATGTATTAAAACAATGCAGAAAATGGGTGAAATCTCAATACGTTTTGACTATATTCTTGTGTGTATATATATAATGTATATATATATAAACTTTAAATAAAAACAAATACTAAAGTCTAAAAAAATGTGTGTATTAGACTTTAATTTTTATTTATAGTTTTTATCTACAGTTTATATATATGTATAAATGTGTGTATATATACACACATATTTTTATTAGACTTTAGTATTTACAGTTTTTTTCACAGCAAATTTGAGTGGAAGGTCCAGACATTCCCTATATACCACTTCCTCTTCCCCACCACAGGAATAGCCCCCCTCACCATCAATATTATTATCATTCAAAGTCCATAGTTTACATTAGGGTTTACTCTTGCTATTGTACATTCTATGTATTTGATGTACTTTATCTTTGGTGCTTTTTTAGCTCAAGATATTTCCTCAGTACAGTAGTGCTCTTTTTTTTAACTCAAGGCGTTTTCTCAATGTAGCATTGCTGCTTGAGAAATTGTTTTGGTTTTTCACCTTGTGGGGAAAAAGCATGCAGAAATTCAGCTGACAAGGGAGATTTCACCTTTTGATCTACCTTGAAGATATATTTAATGTTGTACAATATTTGAAATAATTCCTGTGGTATTTAACCTTGTGAAACCCTGAATTGATTATCTAACTGTTTAAAATGTGACACTAGATATTTTTAGAGAAGATATTGAGGGAAAGACTACCTCGTGTCTTGATAGTATTAACATATCATAACTCCTTTTAAGTATCCTTCACTCCTCCAAAATTGCAAAATTATACAATTTTCATACATTCATGCTTACATATTTTTCATCATCCAGAATAACTTTGCTCTCATCATCCAATTATATTCTACCTATCCTGCAGAACGTGCTCTACAGCACTGATCACACACCCATTGTGCACATCCACAATGGTGCAAGCCAGGAGTGTTACTCTTCTTTTACAAGCCTCCCATTACACAATCACCCCCTTGAAAAGTAGAAAATAATTTTTCTTATCTCAACCTTCTGATAGAACATTATGAATATATTTCTTCTGATTATATATATATATATATATATATATATATATATATGCATATATAGAAGCACACATACAGGCATACAGTCATGTACCACATAATGATGTTTTGGTCAATGACTGATCACTTATATCACAGTGGTTCCATAAGATTATAATGTAGCTGAAAAATTCTTACCAACTGATGACCTCCGTTACATCGTGGTGCAATGTATTACTCACATTTTTGTGGCAATGCTGGTATAAACAAACCTACAGCAATGCCAGTCATATAAACTATGGTATACAAAATTATGTATAGTACATAATATTTGATAATGATAATAAATGACCATGGTACTGGTTAATGTATTTAATATACTAGAGCTTTTATCATTATTTTATAGTTCACTTCTTCTCATTAGAAAAATTAACTGTAAAACATCCTCAGGTAGGTCTTTCAGGAACTGTTCCAGAGGAAGCCTTTGTTTTCACAGGTGATGACAGCTCCATGTGTGATACTGGCCTGAAGACCTTCTAGAGGGACCAGAGGGGAGGAGGAAGACTGTGATACCAATGATCCTGACCCTTTGTAGGTCGAGGCTAATGTGTGTGTTTATGTCTGTTTTTAACAAAAAGTTGTAAAAGGTAAATAAATAATTAAAATATTTAAAAGATAAAATTTTATAGAATAAAGATAGAAAAAAATCTTTTCTATATCTGTACAAAGAGTGTTGTGAGCTAAATGTTATCACAAAAGAGTTACAAGTTAAAAATTTTTCACTTGATAAACTAAAAAAGGTTACCATAAATTAAAGTTAATTTATTATTGAAGAAAAGTTTTTAAAATAAATTAAGTCTACCCTGGGGGCACCAAAAGCTCAGTAATTGGCACTGAAGAACTTACTCATGTAACTAAAA
>NW_016108652.1:11837-15850 GCF_001604975.1 Cebus imitator | reverse complement strand
GGCTCACCGCAACCTCCACCTCCCAGGTTTTCAAGCGATTCTCCTGCCTCAGCCTCCAGAGCAGCTGGGATGATAGGCATGTGGCACCACGCCTGGCTAATGTTTATATTTTCAGTAGAGGCGGGGTTTCACCATGTTGGTCAGGCTGGTCTCAATCTTGTGACGTCGTGATCCTCATGTCTCCGACCCCCAAAGTGCAGGGATTACAGGCGCGAGCCACGGTGCACGGCCTCAACTGGATTAAATTCATCAAGTGTACCTCTGGTTCCTGCAAGCTTTCGATTAGTTCCAAAAAAGTGGAATGTGACTTTTTCGCCAGTTACTTGTTGCTGCATATTTTCCATGTTACATTTGTGTCCTACACGAGATCTCAAATTTATATAAAAAGAAATCTTCCAACAGATGCACAGATGAGAAAAAATGCTGAAAAGAAACGCAGTGAAAACGTCACCAGTGTTGCCTGCTTACTGGACACTACCGTTCGCCCTGGGTGCTGTGTTGTTTCTTGCTCTGTTTGTCGATTTCTGGATAGGGATTGCTGTGGGCCTCAAGACCCACTGGGAAATGATCCCTTTTCCAGGTCAGTGCTTGGTTTCTTGAGTATACTTGGCAAGCCGGACTTTCATACACCTATACTTTTGGATGAACACTGTTAGTTCTCCAGAAATTAACAGAGAAAATTGACAGTGGATTGACAAGAATGAGAATCCATTCTAAAGAATTCCAATAGAATGGAATCCTTTATTACGAAAACAATTCTCAACTAAACTGGACACACATCCCTCATTTTGACTTCATTAGCTCTGGCACTGAGAGACAACTTTTTGAAAACACACAACTAAATCTGTCTGAGCCGTAAGTGCTAGAACAGTTTTTCAGAATACTCAGCTAAAACGGACCCTGCTTTAAGTGCTAAAACAACTAAAAGTAGGGACCGTTTTAGCTGTGTATTTTGAAAATGTTGTGTGCTCTCCAAATAAAAGCTACATTTGTTATTACTTTTGGTCCGCAGGAGAAATGGAAGTCCTTTTCAGACAGCATGGGAGACACATGAGTCTTTGGAGTCCTCTTGTCTGCCTCTGAGGGTGCAATGAGGGCGTGAAGCACTTTGGGAGGCGTCCAGACACACAGGTAGGCTTGCTATGGAGCAGAGCTTCCCCCTTGGGGTGTGCTCCTTGTCATCATGAGCCATGTCTTATCGAATGAATCACATTTCATATGCAAGCATGTTCTCCCTTTCACTGTGCTGTTGTTTTGGATCAGAGAAGCCTCGACAAGGCTTCAACTTGATAGCCATGAATAGTTTCGTTCTAACTTAATAACGTGTGGGCTTGTGGAGGAGCCAGCATTGGATTAGAAGGAGGGAGAATGGACGTGTGAATTAGGGAAAGGTGTCTCTTCCTTTGGAGTATGGATGGGTTCAAAGACCGCCTCATACTACTAAGTATTTGGCTGGACACTACCAGTTGTGTGTGAAGCCTGTGTTTGTGTGTGTCTGTGTGTGTATGTGTGTTTGTGGGTGTGTGTGGGTGTGTGTGTGTGTGTGTGGATGTGGGTGTGTGTGGGAGTGGGTGTGTGTGGGTGGGTGTGGGTGTGTCAGTGTTTGTGTCTCCAGACCTGAGCAGCAGACGCTTTTTCCTCTGGTAGCATGTTACTCAGAACCTTGGATAACCCCNTGGCCCCAGGCAGCAGAGACTAACAAATTTGTTGTAAACATTTCCTACAAATGTCCTCCAGGTAGCATCTCAGCACTTGGAGAATGTCCAGTCGGGTGAGATCAAGACCAGCCCTCGAGCCATACCCCAGTTCGCAGTTGCAAATAAGGCCCCTTCTTGGAACCTGAGCTGGGCATGTGGTCTGTTACCCTCAGGCCACCACAGTCTAGGCAGTGGGAGAGGGACCGGGATGAGTTAAAAAGCCACAAAGCTGTTTGTTCTGAGATCCAACTGGATTATCTATAATTTTTTTTTTTTTTTTTTTTTGAGATGGAGTCTCGCTCTGTCGCCCAGGCAGTGGCATGATCTAGGCTCACCGCAACCTCCACCTCCCAGGTTTTCAAGCGATTCTCCTGCGTCAGCCTCCCGAGCAGCTGGGATTATAGGCACGTGGCACCACGCCTGGCTAATGTTTATATTTTTAGTAGAGGCGGGGTTTCACCATGTTGGTCAGGCTGGTCTCAATCTTGTGACGTCGTGATCCACATGCCTCTGACCACCAAAGTGCAGGGATTACAGGCGTGAGCCACGATGCACGGCCTCAACTGGATTACATTAATCAAGTGTTCCTTTGGTTACTGCAAGCTTTTGATTAGTTCCAAAAAAGTGGAAGTGACTTTTTTGCCAGTTATTTGTTGCTCCCTATTTTTGGTGTTTCATTCATGTCCCACATGGGATCTCAAATTTATATGAAAAGAAATCTTCCATCAGTTCCGCAGACGGGAAAAAATGCTGAAAAGAAACGCAGTGAAAACATCACCGGTGTGGCCTGCATGCTGGACACTACTGTTCGCCCTGGGTGTTGGGTTCTTTCTGTCTCTGTTTGTCGATTGCTGCACAAGGATTGCTGTGGGCCTCAAGACCCACTGGGAAACGATCCCTTTTCCAGATCAGTGCCTGGTTTGTTGAGTATACTTGTCAAACTGGACTTTCATACACCTATGCTTTTGGATGAACCCTGTTACCTATCCTAGAAATTAACAGAGAAAATTGACAGTGGACTGACAAGAATGAGAATCCATTCTAAAGAATTCCAATAGAATGGAATCCTTTATTACTAAAACAATGCTCAACTCAAGTCGACACACATCCCTCATTTTGACTTCATTAGCTCCAGCACAGAGACAACTTTTTGAAAATACACAGCGAAGGCTGTCCGAGCTTTATGTGCTAGACCAGTTTTTCAGAATACACAGCTAAAATGGTCCCTGCTTCAAGGGATTGTTTTAGCTGTGTATTCTGAAAAAGTTGTGTGCTCTCCCAATAAAAAGCTACTTTTGTTGTTACTTTTGGTCCCCAGGAGAAATGGGAGACCTTTTCAGACAGCATCGGAGGCACATGAGTCCTTTGGAGTCCTCTTGTCTGCCTCTGAGGGTGCAATGAGTGCGTGAAGCACTTTGGGAGGTGTCCAGAGACACAGGTGGGCTTGCTACAGAGCAGATCTTCACACTTGTGATTTGCTCCTTGTCATCAAGAGCCATGTCTGAATGAATTAATCACATTTCATATGCAAGCATGTTCTCCGTTTGACTGTGCTGTTGTTTTGAATCAGAGCAGCCTCGACAATGCTTTAACTTGATAGCCATGAATAATTTCGTTCTACGTAATAACGTGTGGGTTTGAGGAGGAGGCAGCGTTAGAAGGGAAGGAGGGAGAATGGACGTGAGAATTAGGGAAAGGTGTCTGTTCCTTTGGAGCATGGATGGGTTCAAAGCCCACCTCATACTACTAAGTATTTGGCTGGCCACTAGCAGGTGTGTGTGAAGCCTGTGTGTTTGTGGGTGTGTGTGAGTGTGTGTGTGTGTCTGTGTGTGTGAGTCTGTGTGGGTGGGTGTGGGTGTGTCTGTGATTCTATCTCCAGACCTGAGCAGCAGATGCTTCTACCTGTGGTAGCATGTTACTCAGAACCTTGGATAACCCCAGCCCTCCTGAAAACCCAATACATGTATATTTTAAGACGTTTATGTTGATGATTGGTGAGAGCATGGTGATTGAAACCACCTCATTTCCCATGCACCGCTGAGGCCTGCTCAGCTTTGCTTAAGAGGGTTCTTGCTCTGACTTTGTAGCAGGAGCTCCTAAGTGAATCAAGCCTTTTCACGAGTTTCAGGTGGAAAAGCAAGATATCTCAGGTTAGACCCAATGTTGAAATTTGAACCGGGCAAATTCTCATTATAGACAAAGGACCAAAGACGGTGCCGATGGAATCGAATGTCTTTTGATGTTGACTTCAATCCATTAAAGCTCTTGTGAAGCCATTGAACTGTAACAGTGGGCCTGGGGGAGGCAGTGCACCCT
>NW_016108652.1:2649-10034 GCF_001604975.1 Cebus imitator | reverse complement strand
GTGCCTGGTTTGTGGAGTCTACTTGTCAATCTGGACTTTGATACACCTATGCTTTTGGAGGAACTCTGTTACCACTCCTAGAAATTATCAGAGAAAATTGACAGTGGATTGACAAGAATGAGAATCCGTTCTAAAGAATTCCAATAGAACGGAATCCTTTATTTCGAAAAGAATGCTCAACTCAAGTGGACACATATCCCTCATTTTGAATTCGTTAGCTATGGCACTGAATTAAGTGCTACTGCATTAGCACTTAAATCAGGGACCGTTTTAGCTGTGTATTTGGAAAAGGTGTGTTCTCTCCCAATAAAAAGCTACTTTTGTTGTTACTTTTGGTCCCCAGGAGAAACCGGAGTCCTTTTCAGACAGCATGGGAGACACATGAGTCCTTTGGAGTCCTCTTGTCTGGCTCTGAGGGTGCAATGAGGGCGTGAAGCAGGTTGGGAGGTGTCCAGACTACAGAGGTAGGCTTGTTTCGGAGCAGAGCTTCACCCTTGGGGTGTGCTCCTTGTCACCATGAGCCATGTCTGAATGAATTAATCACATTTCATATGCAAGCATGTTCTCCGTTTGACTGTGCTATTGTTTTGAATCAGGCAGCCTCGACAATGCTTTAACTTGATAGCCATGAATAATTTCATTCTACGTAATAACGTGTTGGATTGAGGAGAATGCAGTGTTCGAAGAGAAGGAGGCAGAATGGGTTCAAAGCCCCCCGCATAATACTAAGTATTTGGCTGGACACTACAAGTTGTGTGTGAAGCCTGTGTGTGTGTGTGTGTGGGGGGGTGGGTGGGTGGGGGTGTGTGTCTGTGTGGGTGTGGATGTGAAGCCTGTTTGTGTGTGTGGGTGGGTGTGGGTGTGTGTGGGTGTGGTTGTGGGTGTGAGTGTGTGTGTGTCTGTGTTTCTGTCTGCAGACCTGAGGAGCAGATGCTTCTTCCTGTGGTAGCATGTAACTCAGAACCTTGGATAACCCCAGCCCTCCTGAGAACGGAATACATGTATGTTTTAAGACATTTATGTTGACGATTGGTGAGAGCGTGGTGATTGAAACCAGCTCATTTCCCATGCACAACTGAGGGCTGCTCAGCTTTGCTCAAGAGGGTTCCTGACTCTTACTTTGTAGCAGGAGCTACTAAGTGAATCAAGCCTTTTCAAGAGTTTCAGGTGGAAAGGCAAGATATCTCAGGTTAGACCCAATGTTGAAATTTGAACCGGGCAAATTCTCATTATAGACAAGGGACCAAAGACGGTGCCAATGGAATCTAATGTCTTTTGATGTTGACTTCAATCCATTAAAGCTCTTGTGAAGCCATTGAACTGTAACATTGGGCCTGGGAGAGGCAGTGCACCCTCTGAAATTAGAGTTCCGAAGATTTGGATTTGATTTGCAGCCCTGTGCCAGTCAGTCAGCCACTCACTTTCAAGTGACAAGCCTTAGGCGGGTGACTTTCTGTCTCTGTTTCTCGGTTTCTGCACAGGGATTGCTGTGGGCCTGAAGGCCCACTGGGAAACGATCCCTTTTCCAGCTCGGTGCCTGGTTTGTGGAGTCTACTTGTCAATCTGGACTTTCATACACCTATGCTTTTGGATGAACTCTGTTACCTCTCCTAGAAATTATCAGAGAAAATTGACAGTGGATTGACAAGAATGAGAATCCGTTCTAAAGAATTCCAATAGAACGGAATCCTTAATTTCGAAAAGAATGCTCAACTCAAGTGGACACAGATCCCTCATTTTGACTTCATTAGCTACGGCAGTGAGAGACACCTTTTTGAAAATACACAGCTAAAGCTGTCCGAGCTTTATTTGCTAGACCAGTTTTTCAGAATACACAGCTAAAACGGTCCCTGCTTTATATGCATTAGCACTTAAAGCAGGGACCGTTTTAGCTGTGTATTTTGAAAAAGTTGTGTGCTCTCCCAATAAAAAGCTACTTTTGTTGTTACTTTTGGTCCCCAGGAGAAATGGGAGTCCTTTTCAGACAACATGGGAGACACATGAGTCAATTGGAGTCTTCTTGTCTGCCTCTGAGGGTGCAATGAGGGCGTGAAGCACTTTGGGAGGTGTCCAGACACACAAGTAGGCTTGCTGCGGAGCGGAGCTTAACCCTTGCGGTGTGCTCCTTGTGATCATCAGCCATGTTTGAGCGAATTAATCACATTTCCTATGCAAGCATGTTCTGCATTTGACTGTGGTGTTGTTTTGAATCAGGGCCGCCTCGACAATGCTTTAACTTGATAGCCATGAATAATTTCGTTCTACGTAATAACGTGTGGGTTTGAGGAGGAGGCAGCATTGGAAGAGAAGGAGGGAGAATGGACTTGTGTGTTAGGAAAGGTGTCTGTTCCTTTGAAGTATGGATGGGTTCAAAGTCCCCTCATAATGCTAAGTATTTGGCTGGACACTACCAGTTGTGTGTAATGCCTGTGTGTGTGGTTGTGGGTGTGGGTGTGTGTCAGTGTGGGTGTGTGAAGCCTGTTTGTGTGTCTCTCCCTAGTAGTGTTGTGTGACCACTTGTCCCAGAGCAGGACCCCATATCCTAGTGAGACTCTAGTCACAGTCGCCTTCTTCCCTAGTTGTTGTCGAATAAGATGCTCAAGGCTTTGGTCCAAGAGTCGTCTGCATTCCCAAATTCTAGCAGCCTCCTTTCATTAAATGGGGCTGATAGTTTGCACATGTCCTTCTAGTAATCTATGAAAAATTTATTGAAAAAGTCCGTTTGTTCATGTCAGTAATCAGGGCCATGACCAGGGGCATGGCTCATAAATATCTCTGGACTGACACTCACCATGCCCTCAGGCTAATACCACATACATTATTTCAAGTGAGAGAATGCTCTCTGGGCAGAGAGCAGCAAGGGACACTGTGGGTCTGCTCAATGGGCGACCACAGCTGTGTCAATCCCTCCCACCCCACAAATTCCTCAGGGATGGGCAGTAGAGCCTGGCTTCACTGAGCCTGACTCTGCAGTTGTGTTCTGCCTGGGTGTGGTCCCAGCACCCACTTCCTTTCAGGTCTGGCCTGCCAGACTCCCCTCTTCACCAGCCCCTAGGACATGAATAAATACATGGAGTGAGGTAGAGGCAGGCAATGTGGGGGACACATTTGCATCCATAACTCTTCCTCTCTGAGGTCAGTGTAGAGGATAAGAGGTCTGGGCCCAGCCACTCCAGCTCTAGAACTCAGGAGAACTGTGTTGAGCATAGCCTGGACTACTCTCCTGCTGCTTCTCTCTCAATTCTCAGGTAGGAACAGGCCTCTCATGTCCAGGCCATGTACCTCAGGTTTCACCAGTCCCCTCTGTCTAAGATCTTATGGCAACGTTATGCTGGTAGGTGACTGCCAACACTCTTGTGCATCTGTGTCTACAGGTTCCCTCTCCCAGCCAGTGCTGACTCAGCCATCCTTCCTCTGCATCTCCAGGAAAATCATCCAGGCTCTCCTGCACCCTGAGCAGTAGCTTCATTGCTGATTTCTACTGGATATACTGGTACCAGAAAAAGCCAGGGAATCCCCCCACCCCAAGTATCTGCTGGACCACTACCAAAATTCACTTCATGACTGGGGCTCCAGGGTCCCCAGCCACTTTTCTGGATTGATAGTCCAATAAAGGGCCCTTGCTCATATCTGAGCTCCAGTCTGAGGATGAGGCTTACTATTACTGTATGATTGAGCACAGTGGAGCTTCTCAGGCTGACACATGCAGGTGGGGAAGTGGGACAAACCTCAGCTTGCTCAGAGTCTTTTTCTGATGATATTTAGATCTTAAAATAACTTGCATATACAAACTCCACATGGAAGCACCTTCTGGCTCAAAAAATGCTCTCTCAATTTTCCATTGACTGCTTCTGAAGCTTTAGGAATGCTGAAAACAAAACCAAAAAACCTACAGATCCTACTGAAGTGTTGTTCAGTTACATAGATTTGCTAAACCCTCAGTCTGTAGAGGTGTTTTGTTTTTATTTTCTTGAAAGGAGGGAAATTAACTTTTTCCAGTTTTCATTTCAGCCAGTGGTTGAAGACTATCCCAGCAGGTGGATAGTCCCCTACAGCATGGACTCCGTCTTTGAGTGGTCAGATGAGAGACCTCCCCTTTCCTCCCCAGACATCTTTTTCTAACCCTGATCAGCTATGCTTCGGGCTACCTGAGGCTCCCTGTGACTCAGGGATGAGGCAGTAAGGTGTGAAATGCTGAGAAATTCAGACCTAGAGGACTTTCAGCACAGAGCTGGCCTGGCTCACACGCAGTTACCTGCACCTTCAGTTTTCATGTCAGGAGGCTGGGGATTGGGATGGAAGAAAATAAGGGCCTGAGGCCACCAAATTTTTATGTGGGGCACAAGAGGGTAGAGTGGAGGCTACCCAATTGCTGGAAAAACACTAAACCTTCTCCAGCGAAGTTCGGAGAAGTTGGTCTCATGGATGTGACTTTCCTACCACTGATCCACTCAGAACATTAAAAACCCTCATGAGAGGGATGAATGGGATTTCCTGGGCTCACAGGAACTGTCAATCCAAAGAGTTGAGCTTTGTAAAATATTTGAAGAGATTTATTCTGAGATTATGTAGTATTTAGTTTTCTGCTCTTGTGTTAGAATGCTAAGGGCAGTGGCCTCCAGCTCCATCCATGTCCCTGCAATAGACATCATCTCATTTTTTTAATGGCTACATACTATTCCATAGTATAGATGCACTACATTTTCTTCATCCAGTGTACCATTAATGGGCCTTTAAGTTGATTTCATGTCTTTGCTATTGTGAATAGTGCTGCAATGAACATACAAATGCATGTGTCTTTATAGTAGAACAATGTATGTTGCTTTGGTTACATACTCAGTAAAAAGATTGCTGGGTCAAATGGTAGTTTTGTCTTTAGGTCTTTGAGAAATTGACACACTGTCTTCCACAATGGTTAAACTAATTTACACTCTCACTAACAATGTAAAGTCATTTTTTTCTCCACGATCTCATCAGAACCTGTTATTTTTTTACTTTTTAATAACAGCTATTCTGACTGGTGTGAGATGGAGTCTCGTGATTTTGATTTGCATGTCTCTAATGATCAGTGATGTTGAGTTTTATTTCATAGAATTGACGGCTGCATATATATCTTCTTTTGAAAAGCGTCTGTTCGTGTCCTTTGTCCACTGTTTTTTTCAGAGGGAGTCTCACTCTGTCACCCAGGCTGGAGTGCAGTGGTGCAAGCTTGGCTCACCACAACCTCCACATCCCAGGTCAAGCAATTCTCCAGACTCAGCCTCCAAAGTAGTTGGACTACAAGCATACACCACCACGCCCAGCTATTTTTTTTTTCTTTTTTGTATTTTTACTAGTGACAAGATTTCACCATATTGGCCAGGCTGGTCTTGAACTCCTGACCTGAAGTGATACACCTGCCTTGGCCTTAGAAAGTGCTGGGATTACACATAGTAGCCACTGAGCCTGGCCTCTGCCCACTTTTTATTTTATTTTATTTGTAAATTTGTTTATGTTTCTTGTAGATGGTGGATATACCTTGTCAGATGCACAGTTTACAAAACTTTTTTCCCATTCTGTAGGCTGTCTGCTCACTCTGCTGATAATTTCTTTTGCATTACAGAAGCTCATTAGTTTAATTAGGCCTCATTTGTTAATTTTTGCTTTTGTTGCAATTGCTTTAGAATCTTTTTAATAAAACATTTGCCCATGACTATGCCCTCAATGGTTTTGTCTAGGTTGTCTCCCAGCGTTTTTATAGTTTTGGATTTTATATTTAAGCCTTTATTACATGTTGAGTTAATTTTTGTATATGTTATAATAACGGGATCCAGTTTCAATCTTCTGCATATGGCTAGCCACTTAGTCCAGCATTTTTTATTCAAGAGAAAATTCTTTCCCTGTTGCTTTTGTCAGTGTGGCCTTATTTCTGGGCTTTCTGTTCTCTTTCACTGCTCTGTGTGTGTCTTTAAACCAGTACCATGCTGTTTTGGTTACTGTACCCCTGTACAATAGTTTGGAGTTGGGTAACATAATGCCTCCAACTTTGTTCTTTTTGCCTAGGATTGTCTTAACTATATAGACTGTTTTTGAGATTAAGACATAAGAATCCATTTGAAAGATATGAAAAATCCAGGAGCTGGTTTTTTTATTAAAAAAAATTAAAAATATAGACTACTACCTAAACTAATAAAGAAGAAATGAGAGAAAGTTCACATGAACACAATCAGAAACAAGGGGGATATTGCCACTGATCCCAGAGAAATACAAACAACCATCAGAGTATATTATGAACACCTCTATGCACTATAAACTGGAAAATCTAAAAGAAATTGATAAATTCTTAGACATACACCCTCTTCTGAGATTGAACCAGGAAGAAGCTAAATTCCTGAATAGACCAGTAATGAGCTCTGGAATTGAGACAGTAATAAGTAGCCTACCAACCAGGAAAAAGCCCAAAACCAGAAGGATTCACAGCTGAATTCTATCAGATGCATAAAGAAGAGCTGGTACATTTCTGATGAAATTTCCAAAAATTTGAAAAAGAGGAACTCCTCCCTAACTCATTCTACAAGGCAACAATCATCCTGCTATCAAAATCTGGCAGAGATATAATAAAAAAAGAAACATTTAATCTAATACCCTGATGAACACAGATGCAAAAATTGTAATAAAATACTAGCAAACCAAATCCAGCAACATATCAAAAATTTAATGTATCATGATCCAGTAGGATTTACTCCCGCAAGACTGGTTTACCATATAAAAATTAATAAATGTTAATCATCACATAAACAGAGCTAAAAACAAAAACCACGATTATCTAAATAAAGGGAGAAATGACTAAAACTGTCAACACAGTAGATGTTGAACAAACATACCATAAAATAATAAAAGCCATCTATAACAAACGCACAGCCACCATTATACTGAACAAACAAAACTTGTAATTATACCCCCTCTATGGGAACCAGAACAAGATAAGAATATCCACTCTCACCATTCCTATTCAACATAGTACTGGAAGTCTTAGCCAGAGCAATCAGGAAAGAGAAAGAAATAAAAGGCATCCACAAATGAGAAAGAAAGTCTCCTCTTTCTTTAGTAATAACATAACAATATAATTATATACCTTGAAAACCATTTAGTGGCTCCCAAATCTCCTAGATCTGATAACTGTTAAACAACTTTAGTTGTTTCTCATGCCTCATGTTACAAAAACAATGTACAAAACTCTGTTGTATTATATGTGTATCAACAACATCCAAGCTGAGAGCCAAATCAAGAATGCAATCCCATTCACAATAGCCACAAGAAAAATAAAATGACTAGGAATAATGCTAATTAAACGTGTGAAAGATCTCCACAATGAGAATTATATAACACTGTTGAAAGTAATCAGA
>NW_016108652.1:0-2277 GCF_001604975.1 Cebus imitator | reverse complement strand
TGTCCCACTTTTACTTCAAGTTGTTCCACCTTTTTGGACTGAAACAATGTACATCTTATACATATTGATTGATGTTTTATGTCTTCCTAAATTATATAAAAACAAGCGGTGCTTCTACCACCTTAAGCACATGTCATTAGAACTACCTAAAGCTGTGTCATGAGCACACATCCTAAACCGTGGCAAAATAAACTTTTTAAATTAACTGAGACCCACCTTCGATTTCTTTGGTTTACATTTTGGTAACCATGAAAGGACTGTAAGTGAAGATGACCATGACTTTTTGCAAATTCCCTACTAATGGTTGGTACCAGCATGAGCTAACTTTATGACTCAATTCAATAGGAAAATTTGCTGAGAATTCCTGATCTCTCAGAATTTGGCTAAGACCTAAAGTTTACTTTGCTTTACAACTTTATTTGGAGTTTTACTTGTTTCCAATCAGGAAGGCAAGATTTTCTGTTTCCATAATAATGGAAGGCAGGTAACTTTTTAATAGACTTTGATTTCACTTCCAGCAGAAAATATGAGCTTGAGGTTTTTTCATACTTCTAGGATTGCAGAAAGCAGTCTTAAGCCTGAAACCCATCCCTATGTAAGTAGATAAATTAAGATTTTGTTTAGGCTAAAGTTTAACAGCCAGCTTGTCTTACTTTCTGTGTACCATTAGAACACTCAGTGATTCATATCGTTGGTTGTGTTTTCCTTTTTTGTTGTTGTTGTTGTTTGTTTAGATATTTCTCCCATCAGATTTGACCAACTCTACCTTACTTGGTCAAACCTGAGTGCAAATTCCAAATTATGGATAACAAAGTCTCTTTAGTTTGGCTAAAATTTTTGACAAATGCAAAAGTAGAAAACAAAAGCAAACAAAAACCAAAACAAAACAAATGCACTTGGTTTCGGTGTTTGCTTTCCATCTTAAAAAAGATTCTCTGATTTACCTTACTTCCACCCCATATCTCCTTCCATTGTCATCTCCAATAACAAAAAATTTAGGCTTATAATGACTTGAAGTTGTTTAAATAATTCAGAACAAAGACACCACTCACCCCTTTGGAGGTGTCCTCTTTTCTTCGTTTTTTGAGTCATGGGCAGATTCTTCTTAGGTCTAAAGCTCTGATTTTTATATTACATGACCTGACCTCTTTGGCTTTGGAGGTACTGGAGGTTACCTTGTACTATGGGAAGACTTGGCTTTGGCATCTGTAATGGTGGATAAAACTACAAAGTAGGAGTGGCTAAGCACAGTTTATAGAAAGTGGTGTTTGTTGTTATTTTTCTCTCCTAGGAAATTTTTGTTTAAGGATCCTGATTCTAGTGTGGATATGTATCCTAAGGGGTCTTCTCTATTGCTTTTTCTACCAAAATTAATCTCAATTCAGCTTGTCTGTGTGCATTTGTGTGAGGAACTCAACTGTTGTTTTCACAGGTAAAGGAGAGACTTAGATTTCTCATCTCTGAAGAGAAAAGGCATTTGTTTCTTCCAGGTGAAAGGCACTCCTGGGTGACTGGAGGCCTTACGGGAGTGTCTGGGAGGCTGAAGCCTGCATGACATGCAGTGGCTCCAAAAGGAAATCCCCAAGAAAAAAATAATTTTAAAAAGGCTTATCCAGGAAACAGATATAAGGGCTGATCACCTGGCATTGAGCCCTCTCAGAGGACATAGATCTCTGGAGAGAGAAACTGAGACATGTAAGAGGGTGGAAACAATCAGTAGTGACACACTGTGGAATCCTGTCTACAAACAACACACATCAAGTAAAATCATAGCCCACAGATCAGTTCCTCCTTCAAAAATACGTGGGAAACAAATAATCTAAGAATGAGAAGAAAAGGAGAATTACTATCTTTCAAGCACTCCATAGATTCTATGACACGTCTACTTGCCAAAGTTTAGGTAAAATAGAAGTAATATGTCCATTGTGCATATTTACATTAAGGAAAAAAAGCTCTAAGGTTGGCCTGCAAACTATAGAGTTCCTAAGTTTACTTTTTCTTTTCTACCTGCTTGAAATCTGCTGTAAATTTTCTATTAAGATAAAAATTACTGTTTGTATCTAACAGGATTTTTTTTTGCACACCAGTGAATTTGTATATATCTCATGGTGTAACCATCCAAGGAGTTCACCTAGCTCACTACCTAAATAGAGTTAATTTTTCAAAAAGGGGGATTGTAATAGAGAAAGAGTAATCCATAAAGAGCCAGCAGTGCAGGAGATCAGAGTTTTATTATTACTTAAATCAGTGTCCCTGAGCATTTAAGGATCAGAGTTT
>NW_016108651.1:13225-14179 GCF_001604975.1 Cebus imitator | reverse complement strand
CCTAGCTCAGTTCCTATGTCTCTTGTCATGTCTAATGATGTAATTTGTGCCCCTGCACAATGTCCATGGAGTTTCTGTGCTTGTCCAAGGTCACTGTGGAAGACAGCCTTGCCTATATATCTAACGATGTTGTTTCCCTGGTGTCATTCTTTTCAGTGTCAGTCTTGGTCTCCTTTGAGTCAGCTTGTCTTAGCTAGGCAGTCACCCTTTTACCAGGAGAAATATAAATTTCTCTAAGAATTCATTGACCAGAATATATAGTGAGATAAATCAGCATTGCAGCAACACTTCTGAAGAATAGTGAGGGCCATTTTTGAAGACCATGGGGGAAACGTTTTGTTTAACGGTTTGCACAGAGTTAGGTCAGAGGATATGTGATTAAGATCTATTAGATGAGGGGGATTCTGTCCCATGGATCTGGGAAGCAGGCTCATCTAGTTCTGAAAAGACTTGACCTTGAGCACATTAGAATCTTGCTGTCAGAATATCACATTCTTACACTGAGGATATTGATGTCGCTGTGCTATGACTGGACACTGATTTGGTCTTGTGTGAAGGGTGATTTGCTTACTGTGAACTGCTCTTCTGAATTTCTTTACAGGGAATCAAAAGGATCATGAGGAAGAGGAAGGGAAAGCTCCAGTGTCCCCCAGGTAACTGTGGATTTGTGGGCTGTTAGCTCAATATTGACACCTGGAGACCACGGATCCAGGAGAAAATCGGATGGGAAGTGATGAGTAGAACAATCTCATCTATCCATCCAACTGAAAATCACCCCTTTAACAATGTTGTCTTCTTTATTGTGGTACTTAACTAGGTTTCATTTCCTATTCACTCTCAAGCATAGAAACCCACAATCAGTTGAGCCAGGTGAACTGAACAAGCTCAGAGATTTCCTGATCTCACCTTATGTCTGCCTCTTTGGCATTACCATGTTTGCAAGTATTTGATAGT
>NW_016108651.1:7473-10331 GCF_001604975.1 Cebus imitator | reverse complement strand
AATGTCCACGAGGTTTCTGTGCTTGTCCAAGAACACTATCGAAGATAGACAGCCGTGCCCACATATTTGACAATGTTGTTTCACTGCTTAAATACTTCTCAGCTTGTCTTAGTCTCCTTGGAGTCAGCTTGTCTTAGCTAGGCAGTCACATTGATACCAGGAGAAATATAAGTTTCTCTAACAATTGATCAACCAGGATATATGACCAGATAAATCAGTATTGCGACAAAATTTCTGAAGGGTAGTTATGGCCATTTTTGAAGATCATGAGGGGAAAGTTTTGTTTGCACACACTTAGGTCAGATGATATGTGATTAAGATGTATATTACATGAGGGAGATTCTGTCCCATGGGTCTGGAAAGCAGGCTCATCTACTTCTGACAAGACTTGACCTAGAGCACATTAGAACCTTCCTGTCAGAATATCACATTGTTACACTGGGAATATTGATGTCTCTGTTCTATGACTGCACACTAATTTGGTCTTTTGTGAAGTGTGATTTACTTACTGTGACCTGCTCTTCTGAAATTTCTTACAGGAAATGAAAAGGATCATGAAGAAGAGGAAGGGAAAGCTCCAGTGTCCCCCAGGTAACTGTGGATTTGTTGGCTATTAGATCAATTACCACCTGGAGACCATGGATCCAGGAGAAAATTGCATGGGAACTGATGAACAGATCAATTTCATCCATCCATCCAACTGCAAATTAGCCCTTTAACAATGTTGTCTTCTTTATTGTGGCACTTAAATGGGTTTCAATTTCTTAATTCCTCTCAAGCATAGAAACTCACAATCAGTTGAGCTAGGTGAGCTGACCAAGCTCAGAGAATTCCTGATCTCACCTCATGTCTGCCTCTTTGGCATTATCATGTTTGCAAGTATATGATAGTAGGAAAGTGAATGAAATAGCTCATGTCATGCTCACAGTTTTAAGAAAAGTGATGTTGAGGATAAAGGAACTCTTTCTGTGAAGATTAAAGAATCTGTATTCAATTGGGCTCTGATACTTGTTTCAACAAAATGTGCACAGAAGTGCTGAATGCACTGTGTCCTGGCAGTTTCCCACAGGGATCCCTCCATCTCCTTCCTCCCCAGCTCTTTGTCTGCCGAGTGCACTGAGCCCTGCTGCTCTGTCTCCTGCTTGAGACAGGGAAGGACGGTTAGGAAGACCCTATATTGGCTTCCTCTGGCCTCTGCTGTGGTCCTCCCTATGGAACCAGCTGGGTGCAGTGGTTTTGCTTCTGTCCAGTGTTTATGTTTTGTCTTCTTTACTCTAGGCTGAGCCAGGAGCTGCCATATGTAAACGAGCGGGAAGTCCCAGAGGACTCCTTGGATGAAATTTACTTGACTCCTTCAGTTCACCATGACCTGTCTGACTGCAACCAGCCTGATAGCTGCAGCTTGATCTCATTGGATGATCAGCTCACATACTCTGCTCTGTATGTAGCATGTGAGTACTCCAACCTGAACGTCATACATCTCCAGTGTCTTCCCAAGCAGCCTCCACATGTTTTCTTTCTGCATCTTGTGCTGCTGACACACGCTGTCAATGCAGGCAGGCCATCTACACTGAGCCTGCTTTGAACCTGGCTCTGGGATGCAGTTATGATCACGTACATCCAGAGGGTGAAACTTCCTCTACTCCTGTCCCAAGTGACCCCTCTGTCACCTGGCTGCTTCCTACAAGAGCAGGCTGTGGGCATGAAAGCTGGAAAGGAGTTGGGGCTTTTAGCAAGTTCTTGCCCACAGTAGCTCATCTGGATTTATTTACCCAATAAACCTTCTTCTTAATATCTGGAATCTCTCCTTTCTGAAATTACGTTTCTAAATACATGCCTTCAACAGTGCCATTATCTCTTCTCTAGCCAACCACACATGCAGGCTGTTTTACACAACTATTTCACTTCATGGACACCCTAGCCCTGGAACCCCAGTCCCTGTCACTGTCCCCAGGCACAGTCAGAAAAGGTGACATTGCTTGCATTTACATGATGTCTATCCCTGTGGCCTGGTTCACTGGATGGCTTTAGTGAGAAGCAGAGACAGCAAAGATGGGTGTTCTTGGTGCGTTTAACAATGGAAAACCTGAGACCGTTCCTACTGATGCCCCTTCTCCTTTCAGCTCCTACCCAGGAGGCCTGTCCCCAAGGGACTTGCAGTGGAGACTTGACCTATTACCTGTCAGAGGTGCAGGCTTCACCGACACAACCAGAGCCAAGTACCCTGATGCCCAATTGCTTTGGACTACAGCCGGATCAAGGGTTCGACTCTGGGAATGGCTTTGCCAGGCAGGGCCTTTCCTCCTTTGCCTGCAGCTTCACAGCCAATGCTGACTCTGGGACCCAATGTCCCTCTCAAGGTAGGGAAGGAAAGGGATTAGGAAGGTCTAATCCAGGTCTTGGTGATCACGGTGCTGTGGGTGGAGTAGAGACTGGGGCCTTTCCGTGCTCACTCATGGTCAAGTTGAAATCCATGATCATCCAACCCAGTGAGGTGAGAAAGAGCCTGGGGTGTAGGAGAAAATCTGCTCTCAGGTCCTGCATTTACCTCTTTCTGGTTGTTCACTTTGGCCAAAGATTTTGTCTTTTGGGGATGTAAATCTCTGTTTCGTCATCGGAGCTGCCTAAAAAATAGCATCTATCTGTAATCATTGTTGAGAGTATTAATTATTATAATTTCCAAAGGGCCTGATTCAATAACAATTGCTCAATAAACCTGTAAATAGCTGTTATCTAATCCACTGGCCTTTCTGCCAAATATACATTCAGAAATTGTCTTCACAGAGGTAGAGCAATTGCCTTCTTTGAGGTTTAGCAGTTGTGACACTCTCTGTTTTCTAGAGGCCCCTCTTCCCTTC
>NW_016108651.1:3346-5803 GCF_001604975.1 Cebus imitator | reverse complement strand
CACAGGGATCCCTCCATCTCCTTCCTCCCCAGCTCATTGTCCACCGAGTGCACTGAGCCCTGCTGCTCTGTCTCCTGCTAGAGACAGGGAAGGACGGTCAGGAAAGCCCTGTATTGGCTTCCTCTGGCCTCTGCTGTGGTCCTCGCTATGCTCCTGTCCAGTGTTTATCTTTTGTCTTCTTTACTCTAGGCTGAGCCAGGAGCTGCCAGACGTAAAGGAGCAGGAAGTCCCAGAGGACTCCTTGGATGAAATTTACTTGACTCCTTCAGTTCACCATGACCTGTCTGACTGCCACCAGCCTTACAGTGGCACCTTGTCGTCATTGGATGATGAGCTCACATGGTCTGCTCTGGATGTAGCCTGTGAGTACTCCAGCCTGAAGGTCATAGTACTCCAACCTGAAGCTCCAGTGTCTTCCTAGGCAACCTCCACATGTTTTCTTTCTGAAACTTGTGCTGCTGAGACAGGATGTCAATGCTGGCAGGCCATCTACACTGAGTCTGTTTTGAATCTGGTTCTGGGATCCAGCTATGATCACGTACATCCAGAGGATGAAACTTCCTCCACTCCCATACCAAGTGACCCCTCTGTCACCTGGCTCCTTCCTACAAGAGCAGGCTGTGGGCATGAAAGCTGGAAAGGGGTTCGGGCTTTTAGCAAGTTCTTGCCAACAGGAACTCATCTAGATATATTTGAACAAGAAACCTTCTTCTTAAGATCTGGAATCTCTCCTTTCTGAAATTATGTTCCTAACTACATGCCTTCAANTCTTAAGATCTGGAATCTCTCCTTTCTGAAATTATGTTTCTAACTACATGCCTTCAACAGTGCCATTATCTCTTCTCTAGCCACCCACACATGCAAACTATTTCACTTTGTGGACACCATAGCCCTGGAACCCCAGCCCCTGTCACTGTGCACAGGCACAGACAGAAATGGTGATATTGCCTGCATTTATATGATGTCTGTCCGTGTGGCCTGGGTCACTGGATGGCTTTAGTGAGAAGCAGAGACAGCAAAGATGGGTGTTCTGGCTGCATTTAACAATGGGGTAACTGAGACCATTCCTACTGAAGCCCCTTCTCCTTTCAGCTCCTACCCAGGAGACCTGTCCCCAAGTGACTTGCGGTGGAGACTTGAGCTACTACCTGTCAGCGGTGCAGGCTTCACAGACACAGCCGGAGCCAAACACCCTCGTGCCCAATTGCCTGGGACTACAGCCGGATCAAGGGTTCGACTGTGGGATTGGCTTAGCCATGCCGGACCTTTCCTCCACTGCCTGCAGTTTCACAGCCAATGCTGATTCTGGGACCCAGTGTCTTTCTCAAGGTAGGGAAGGAAAGGGGAATGGGAAGGTCTAATCCAGGTCTTGGTGGTCATGGTGCTATGGGAGGAGGAGAGACTGGGGCCTTTCCATGCTCATTCATGGTCAAGTTGAAATCCATGATGCTCCAACCCAGTGAGGTGAGAAAGAGCCTGGGGCTTAGGAGAAAATCTGCTCTCAGGTCCTTTGTGGACCTCTATCTGGTTGTTTACTTTGGCCAAATATTTTGCCTTTTGGGGATGTAAATCTCTGTTTCCTTATCAGACCTAACTAATAAATAGCATCTAATACTCTCACCATTGTTGAGAGTATTAATTATTATAATTTCCAAAGGACCTGATTCAATAACAATTGCTCAGCAAACCTGTAAATAGCTGTTATCTAATCCACTTGTCTTTCTGCCAAATATACATTTAGAAAATGACTTCACAGACTATGCCTTCTCTGAGGTAGAGCAATTGTGACACTCTCTGTTTCCTAGGGGCCCCTCTTCCCTTCCTTTCTCACACATACTCATCTGCCAGTTTTCTTATTCCTCTTCCCCATCCCTTATGAAGCCAAATCTGCACTATCAGGTACTTTCACTAATAACCTATGAGGCACATTCAGTAACGGTGTGAAGTCTGAGCCCAGGAGTCAATCTCATGACATGTTCAGCTCTTTCTTCTCCCTGTTTTCTCCTCTTTTTGATAACAAAGGACTACTTTTCCACAGAAAGTATTCACATCAGTCTCTTTTTTGAAAATCCATTTAGTTCCTCATCTCCACTCATGTCTACAACCATGTCCTCAATTTCTATCTCACAGAAACCACTTCTGCTCCGATTTCCGTAAAGTCCTGGATCGTGTTCATTCACACTCTCCATCCCACTCAATATCACCTCCTGGAGCTTTTGGGGCTGCCTGCTCCTCATCTGTCAGGGGATGTCCACAGTTGAAGAATGAGGGTACCCCTGTCCTTAGGAGGAGGGATGGTCACATGAGATAACAAGCATTGTCTGTGTCCCTGGAGAGGACACGTGGACGGTGCTCAGTGGTTGTCAGGAGATGTGCAGTCCCTTACAGGTGCCATGATAACTTATTTAAACTGATTTCTTCCCACTGGAATCTCCTTTGCTTCTCTATGTATTCTCA
>NW_016108651.1:0-2345 GCF_001604975.1 Cebus imitator | reverse complement strand
CGGTTCAGCAAGTGGATTCCCTGGCCTTCACGCTTAGGTTGCAGAGGTAATCACATCTGTGACTCTTATCTGCACTCACTTCTTATTTCTCTCTGTCTATGGTGACAGCTCATTTACTCACTGCTTTTACTCTTCCATTTGTTCTCTCCAGTGGCTGTTGTAACATCTGTCTCGTCTTACCTCTGTATCCCATGGTCTCACCTCTGTATCCCATGGTCTCACCTCTGTATCCCATGGTCTCACCTCTGTATACCATGGTCTCACCTCTGTATCCTATGGTCTCCCACCCTGCGAGGCCTTTTCTGTCCCCATCTCCTCATTGCTCTCTGAACTCTGCTCTATTCCTTATACTGCTGCCTTGAGAGTCCCTCTCCCGGCCACAGGAGAACCAGACCTCCTTGTCCTCATCCACGTGCACAGTTTAACCTGCGGAACACGGGTTTCTTTGACTGGAATTGCACACTCTCCTGGGAAATTTACCTTTCCTCCCAGCATCCCAACTCCATTATCTCTTTCTGCAGGGAGCATTGCCTCAATGTATCATTTTCACATAGGTTTTCTTCATATGAGGGCTTTGGAGCAAGTCAACTAAGTTAACCCTTAATTGTCCCTTGTTCCTCTCAATGAGAAGTGTCAAAGCTTAGCATAATGAGCTCCACTTAGAAAATGAAATTAGAATCTACATCTCAGGTGGGAGTTCCCTATCACCCTGAAATCAGATTTGTCTTCAGTTCCAGTTGTGCAGCCTCTGCCAAGTTCGATGGAGTTGCCAGGGAATCGGTGGTCTCACCTCATGGACTCATTTGAGCTGACATTAGGGAGGGAGGGAGTTCTGGATGGAATATTTAATACAGATGTCAGTGGTGAGAGAGCCTTCCACTTCTCCCTGGCCCCAATATCAGTTAACTGAACCAAAGGCAGGTGGGACAAATTCATAGCCACCTGAGTACAGGAGCTGTACAGGAGGTATCTGTGAGGCTGCCTAGCTCAGTTCCTATGTCTCTTGTCACGTCTAATGATGTAATTTGTACCCCTTCACAATGTTCATGGTGTTTCTATGCTTGCCCAAGGCTACTGGCATTTTTGCCTATGTATTTGGAGATGTTGTTACCCTATTTTTCTCTTCTCGGCCTCAGTCTTGGTCTTCTTTCAGTCAGCTTTTCTTAGCTATGCAGTTACCTTGATACAGCATATAAATATAAACATAAATGTAGAATATAAATGTAGAAATATAAATGTCTCTAACAACTCATCAACCAGGATATAACATGAGATAAATCACTATTGCAGCAACACCTCTGAAGGGTAGTTAGAGCCTTTTTAGAAGATCATAGGGGAAAATTTGTTTGCACAGACTTAGGTCGGAGAATATGTGATTAAGATCCAAAAGATGAGGGAGATTCCATCCCATGGGTCTGGAAAGCAGGGTCATCTACTTCTGACAAGACTTGATAAGGAGCGCATTAGGACCTTCCTTTCAGAATATCACATTCTTACACTGAGGATATTGATGTCCCTGTTCTATGACTGGACACTGATTTGGTCTTGTGTGAAGTGTGATTTGCTTACTGTGACCTGCTCTTCTGAATTTCTTTACAGGAAACCAAAAGGATCATGAGGAAGAGGAAGGGGAAGCGCCAGTGCCACCCAGGTAACCGTAGATTTGTGGGCTGTTAGCTCAATAGTGACACCTGGAGACTACAAATCCAGGAGAAAATCGGATGGGAAGTGATAAATAGAACAATCTCACCCATCCATCCAACTGCAAATTACCCCATTAACAATGTTGTCTTCTTTTTGTGGTACTTAAATAAGTTTCAATTTCTTAATGCTTCTCAAGCATAGGAACCCACAAGCAGTTGAGCCAGGTGAACTGACCAAGCTCAGGGATATCTTGATCTCACCTGATGTCTGCCTCTTTGGCCATACCATGTTTGCAAGTATTTGATAGAAGGATAGGGAACGAAAATAGCTCATGTCATACTCACAGTTATAAGAAAAATGATGTTGAGAATGAAGGAACTCTTTCTGTGAAGAGTCAAGAAGCTGTATTCAATTGGCCTCTGATGCTAGTTTCAAAAATATGTATGCAGAAGTGCTGAATGCACTGTGTCCTGGCAGTTTCCCACAGGGATCCCTCCTTCTCCTTCCTCCCCAGCTCATTGTCTGCCCAGTGCACTGAGCAACTGCCACTCTGTTTCCTGCTTGAGACAGGGAAGAATCATTGTGTCTCTCTGAGGGCAATATATTGGCTTCCTCTGGTCTGTCCTGTGGTCCCCCCTATGGAACCAGCTGGGTGCAGTGGTTTTGGTCCTGTCCAATGTTTATCCTCTGTCTTCTTTACT
>NW_016108650.1:11160-14184 GCF_001604975.1 Cebus imitator | reverse complement strand
TGGCCTCCCAAAGTGCTGGGATTATAGGTGTGAGCCACCACATCTGGCTGGATAATTGAGTTTCTTATTATATCTGGGTTTCTGCAGAATTTTAGTGACTAAAGAATGTACACTAGTGTTAATTTTGTTTTTCTTTATGAAAGAAGTAATTTACTTTTTATATAATTACTTGCCAGTCATGGGAAGGAAAAGTCTGAGTTTTTGTCCACAATGATAGGAATTATTGTTACATTACAGGATGACTCTGTGAATGCCTTTAGGAAAAATCCCTAGTCGTATCTTGACCATTTTCCTAGCTGTGAGACTGCCATTATACTGGTTACTGTATCATTTCTTGGTTTTCTTTCTAGACCTGAACTAGTTATTTGCTACTTCCCTCCTGGAATGGCTAGTAAAATAAACTCTAAAGGTAAGAGATTACATGTACTTCTTATTATATTTTACTGCATTAAGACATTCTTTATCACCATTCCTGACATCATACAGAACCATTGCCCAATGTCTTTGTGGGACTTGCAGTTAGTTTCTTGGCTTTTTAAAGTATTTTATTTAATGGACCTTTTTTTTCTTTTTCTTTCTTTTTCTTTAATTTACTGAAAGTGTCACATGTGCAATTCCACTTCATTTACGTTTCCAAGCCTTTATTGAGCCCCTTGTGGAGGATTACGCTACATGTTTAATTCTGCAGTTTTCTTTGAAAATCGCCAAACGGTATGAGTTTTATATTCTGCTCTTATAAAGCATCTTCTTTTGTATTTTTCTACAATATACTAAAGTAATTCTGTGCTTATTTTACAGCTTTGCAGTCCCCTAAAAGACCATGAAGCCCTGAGAGTAATGTAAAGATTCCTGAAATTGAGATCACCATGGAAAATAAGGGCTAGTCTTTGGTATGTTTCTGTTGATTCTCCGGTTTATTAGTTATGTCAGTTCACTAGCTACATGTTTATACAGATGAAGTTAACCAAGCTAATTTCACATGTGCACAGCTGCCTGTGATAAAGCTAAATTTCTGGATGTTTTTAATTTACATTTTGAAAATCATTAACAGGAAATAAATAACACGAATCACCTTACAAACTGCACTCAAAAAAATCCCTAAAATGCTTTTTCTTTATTACAACAAATAAGGATGCAGAGGGTCACGTGAAATGTTTCTTCATCTTTCGTCCTCTTTGTTTTTTCTGTTCTTTTAAGGAAAGAAAGTTTAGGGATAGTTTAAACAGCAGTGCCTGGAATGAAAGCATTTCCTACAACACCCTCTAATGTGTTTCCTTCTCTCCATTCTTATGGGGTCTGCTCATAAGAGGGAAGCATGACAGGAGCTCCCTGTCATGTCTCCATCCAAGCAGGACATATGTAAGTAAAGAAAATGCAGTGTGAGCCCTGCCTGCAGCCATGGTCAAGAAAAGGAAGAGGTTTTTTTTTTTTTTAATCATAGCAGAATTTTGCTTAAGTCTCTTGGTTTTAAAAAGGATGAATTTATCATAATAAAATAAAGCACAAACTCTGAGGCCAAAGTGATAGAATTTAAATCTGCATTCTGCCACTTAGGAAAATTCTTTGAGTTCTCTGTCCTTTAGGTTGCACACCTGTAAAATGAGAAAAGGAAAATAATATTTGACTCATGGTTTTCAAAAATCGAGTTGTTAAATGCTGGGTGCAGTGCTTATAATTAAAATCTCATGCTTATAATTCCAGCACTTTGGGAGGCTGAGGAGGGTGGATCATGAAGTCAAGAGATCTACATCCTCCTGACCAACATGGCAAAACCCTGTCTCTACCTAAAATAAAAAATTAGCTGGGCATGGTGGCACGTGCCTGTAATCCCAGCTACTCAGGAGGCTGAGGCAGAAGAATCACTTGAACCCAGGAGGTGGAGGTTGCAATGAGTCAAAATCACACCACTGCACTCCAGCCTGGGTGATGGAGCAAGACTCCATCTTCAAAACAAACAAAAAAATTAAGATGTTATTTCTTTTGTTTTTTCTTTTTTTCTGAGATGAAGTTTCACTCTTGTTGCCTAGGCTGGAGTGCAGTGGTGCTATGCTGGCTCACTGCAAGCCCCACGTCCCGAGTTCAAGAGATTCACTATCTCCACCTCCCAAGTAGCTGGGATTACAGGCATGCACCGTCAAACCCAGCTAATTTTTGTATTTTTAGTAGAGATGAGGTTTTGCCATGTTGTCTAGGCTAGTCTCAAACTCCTGCCCTCTGGTGATTTGCCCGCCTTGGACTCCCAAAGTGCTGGGATTACAGGCATGAGCCACTTCACCTGGCTGAGATGTTATTTCTTTAATAAACACCAGCTATCATTTAAGACCACTTGATATTTAGGTGCTTAAGAATTTTTCACTAGAAGGCATGTAAAGAAAGATGATGAGCATTTGTAAAGGATTTAGGATTTATCATTTGACTGCATGACTGACCCCAGACCTGGCATTTTAGTAAGAAATTTTTCAGAAGCCAATTAATTAGCTAGCAACTGAGGCAAACCAGCCACTACCCTCACCATCCAGTGCTCTTTTTCCTCTGTTTCTCCTCAAACTTGGTTACTCTCGCAAATCGATTTTAAAAACTTGCATTTCTTTCCTTTTCTTTTCAGAGACAGGGACTTGCTCTGTCACTCAGGCTGCATTGCAGTGGTGTGATATGGCTTGCTGTAGCTTCATTCTTCTGGGTTCAAGCAGTACTCCCATCTCAGCCTCTTAAGTAGCTAGGGCTACAGACATACACCATCACACAGAGGTAAATTTTTTATCTATTGTTGTAGAGATGGGGTCATGCTGTGTTGCCTAGGATGGTCTTGAACTACTGGAATCAAGCATTTCTCCTGCCTCTGCCTCCCAAAGTACTGGGATTATAGGCAGGTATGAGCCACTTATGCCTGGCCACCAATATATATATATATATGTATTTTTAAATAACACCTTTATTGAAATGCACTTCACATACCATACAATTTATTTATTAAAGTATGCAATTTGGTGGTTTTTAGAATATTCATGGAGCTGTGCACCTATT
>NW_016108650.1:6484-9725 GCF_001604975.1 Cebus imitator | reverse complement strand
CCACATCCTCCCCTGGGACCCCTTCCCCCAACCCCAGTTCTTCCCTGGACCCCTCACTTCTCCCCATTTCTCCCCTGGGACCCTTTTCCCCAACCCCAGTCCATTCATGGAACTCCTCCTTCCCCCATTCCTCCCCGGGACCCCTTCCCTCAACCCCAATCCTTTCTGGGGGCCCCTTGCTTCCCCCCGTTTCTCCCCTGGGACCCCTCTCCCCAAACCCAGTCCTTCCCTGGACACCTTCTTCCCCCAGTTCCTTCCCTGGGTCTCCTGCCTGCACACCGTAGTCCTACCCTGGGCCTGTCAGCGCCCCAGTGCTCTCCACTGGTCCTCCACTAAGAGGGCTCTCTTCCCCCCACAGGCACTCTTCCTCTCATTGCCCACCTGGGGCCCTGTTCCTCCCCCTCCTGCCCATGCCCATGTCTCTGGTGCCTGCCTAGCCCCTGCCCAGTCTCACATTCCTCCACTCTGCCAGGTCCGCTACATCTCAGACTTCTTCAAAGCCCGACCCCCGCAGCACTACCTGAAGGAGGAGGAGCTGGAAAGGAAGCCCAGCCTGTCACTGACAGTGGCCCTGGGCGAGGCTGACCACAACAACTCTGGGTACCCACACTCCTCCTCCTGAGGCTGGATGCCACCCAGGCAGGGAGTGGCTGTGAGTCCAGCTGAGGCCAGCCCCCCAGGAGGTCCTCTGGCCCTGGGTAGGCACTGAGGGCTCCGAACGGGCTCCAGGAACCCTGGGCTGATGGGAGCAGTGAGCAGGCTCTGCTGCCCCTGCCCTGCACTGGACAAGGGGTCTGGGGAGGCCTAGGTAGCCCTGAGCATTTGGAGGGGGACCTGTTCCCGTAGCTCCCCAATATCCCCATTCTTTTATGGGGTTAAGGAAGGGACTGTTTTGTAAAATGTAATGTACATGTGGTTTTTAGTAAAATAGGGTATGGTTTGATGAGTGGCCTCAGTGCCTCTGTTCCTTATGGCGGTTCTGGGGACGGTGTTCCTCCCATCAGAGGGCTCCGTGGAGCTCAGGCGTCAGGCAGACTCACCCACTGTGACAGTGGAGGGCAGCAGCCAAGCCCGCTCCTTGCGTTTCTCCCTGCACGGTGCTGGGGTCAAGGGTCAGGTGGGTCAGCACACCACTCCCCTCTGCTCATGTCCACCCCGTGCACCTGGGGGCCACGCTTCTGAAATGGGTAATTCAGGGGCTGGTTTCCCTGAAGTGATGGCAGAACACACAGAGCTTACTTTTTCAACAGGAGGGTAAAGGGTACATTTGTTTTTTTGTACAGGAGGTAAGTTAAGTGTCTGCTGATGTTTTGTTTGCACCTGGAACCTCTCTTATTCCCTCACCCTGCAGGGTGTTCCTGTCAGGACTTAGCCTACGGGAAGGGTGCTGTAGCCCTGGGGGCAAAAATGCAGCCTGGGAGTCCCACCCAAGGGGACGCGATGGAGGCCTCCCCTTGGCGGACGGGAAGGAAGGTGACCCAGACCCTGCGGAACTCCAGTTGAACATCAGGGACTTGCCTCCATGCAGGTGTCAGACAGGATCCTGACTGGGAAAGTCACACTGAAGCCTCCCAGGTATGCTAGGGTGCCCCAGCAGGCAGTGACGCCCGAGGACCAAGGAGGCTGTGTCTGGGCTCAGAATGTATCTCTGGCAGTGGGTGGGCGAGAGGCTCCCAGCCAGATCCCACGGGGAGAGTCACTGCATCAGGAGCAAATGAGAATGACCCAGGTGCCCTGACAGCAACTGACACCTCTGTCTCCTCCCAGGCGCAATGGCCTTGAAAGCCAGGACCACAGTGAGGGTTGAGCACGAGTCTGTGGGAGCAGCTGCAGTGCACAGGACTCCAGTGTGGTCTGCTGGGGACAGGTTGCCTTGTTGGGACGAGCAGTGAAGACTGAGGAGCGGAGGAAGTTTGGAGTGAGGGAGAGGACGTGACTGAGTCTGGCTGCTGGCCTCGGCTGGGGGAGTCTGAGTGCTTCAGAAAGAGCATGTGCACCCCACGGCTGTGAGAGCAGAGAAAGAAAGGGCTGCACTGACCAGCGCCATCCCCAGAGGGTCCTCAGGAGCCAGGAGGGCCCAGCTTTGGGAGCCAGTGGCCTTTCTCACCGTTTGGGTGCTGCCCAGCTGGGCTACACATGCACTGCTCTGCATCTGTTGAGAAAAGCCGGGACGCAGGGTGTCAGGCTCGGAAATTCTCACGGGTTCCCAGTACCAAGATAGCAGGCAGGGCAGCAGTTAGGACACATTTCTCCACCCACACCGAGCTCTGGGGAAGCCCTCATGCATAATTTTGTGTTTACACTGCCCACACCCTTATGGTTTCATGGAAAAAAAACAGTATTTTCTCTCGTTGTACAAGGAGGATTTTTTTTTTCTGTTGTTTCTCACAAGAAACTGAGATTCTTAGCCATGTAAATATCATTTCCCATGGCTGTGTCCTCGTGGCCCAGCATTTCTCCCACCTTCTGGGGTTAATTGGTTTTTGAAGACCTCCTCCTGGCTGGGCACAGTGACTCACGCCTGTAATCCCAGCACATTGGGAGGCCGAGGCGGTTGGATCACAAGGTCAGGAGATTGAGACCATCCTGGCCAACGTGATGAAATCCCGTCTCTACTAAAAATGCAAAGCTTAACCTGGCATGGTGGTGGATGCCTGTAATCCCAGCTATTTGGGAGGCTGAGGCAGGAGAATCGCTCAAACCCAGGAGGCAGAGGTTGTAGCGAGCTGAGATTGCACCATTCGTGTCAGCTACCATATGTTATTCTGGTTTTGTAGGCAACCATACATACTTTATTTTTTAGACACAGGGTCTCATTCTGTCACCCAGGCTGGAGTGCAGTGGTGCAGTTACTGCTCACTGCAGCCTCGACCTCCCAGGCTCAAGTGACACTCCTGCCTCAGCCTCCTGAGTAGCTGGGACTACAGCGCCCACCACCACACCCCATTTTCATGCTTACTTTTTTTTATCGGTGCATACTGAAGTATTTAGGAGTGAAATTTTGTGAGATCAGCAAATTGCAATATTCAATATTATAAAAACATGAAGCAGACATGGCAACATGTTAGTAACTGTTAAATCTGTTTGTGTATGTGGTTATCATTATGCCACTCTCTGGACTGCATTTTGAAAAATTTTAAGTCGAAAAAGGAAAACTGTGCCTGAGAAAATTTTCTTAAGTTCAAAATGTCATTACCTTTACTTTTAGTGAGACAATATTTCTTCTTTTTCTTTTTTTTTT
>NW_016108650.1:0-5304 GCF_001604975.1 Cebus imitator | reverse complement strand
AGTTTTGCATTTCAAATTACAGTCTCTGGACTATTTTGAGTAGGTTTTTGTTTTTCTTATTTTGTGTATATATTCATTTCATTCTACACGGCTTCCAAAGTCTTCCATCACCATTTTGGTAAGGATATGGCTACAGTGGGCTTCATTTTGGTTTGAATTTCCAAAATTATTACACTGAATAAACTCAATATTGAATTTTGTAGGTATTTCAGGACAGCCAGGTGGGGGTGAATGTCTGCCGAGAAACTGAGCAAGAGTGTCTGTGCTGAGCTCTGGCGCCACCAGAGGGCGTGCGAACCCACTCCTCACCAACTTTCCTCTGAGGTGCCGGAAGCAGCGAGGAGCCTCGACTTTCTCAGGGCAGCAGGAGGGTCGTGTCAAATAGGTGTTGTTCATTGGTGAGTAAACAGCTTCTTTTCCACGGCCCTGAGTGCAGAGAAGAGAGTCTTTAGGGTACTCAGCAAAGGAAGAAATTCATCTAGAAGAATGAAATCCCCAAATCCCATCCTTATGACTATACCCTGATGTCATTGTCAATGTCCGAGACACAGTGGCTGCTAAGATATGTTCTCACAGTGACCTCTACTATAATAATCACACCGTGCCCTAACACCAATATAATGCCATACTCTAATGCTAATCTGATATCCACACCATTGCTTCTAATGCTAATGTAATACTAACCACACGGTGCCCTGATGCTAATGTAACATCTGCACTGTTCTCCAATACCAATATAATATGTACACCATGCCCTAACACTAATATCCACGCCGTGCTGTAACACTAATGTATCCACACAGTAGTCTCTAATGCTAATAAGTATAATAATATCTACTAAGTGGAGTCTGTTGACATTGAGGCTTTTATAAGCATTCACAGCTTTGGATGAAGCGTAGCCTCTATAGTGGATTTCGGTGATGTCTCTGCTTTTCTGTCATAGTATTGATATAGTTGTTTTAAAAAGTAGTTTACTTTTTAATAATGTCATACTTCTAGGAAGCTTCCAGTAGCAGTGCAAAATATAACCTGTTTCTTTTCTTAGAGTCCCCAGCAGTTATTGCTGTAGCAGATTTGCAGCTTCCCACAAAGTACTCTGGCATATTTTACCCAAATCACGGACACTCTCCCAGGTTACCACCACAGAACCCCTAGATCAGGAAATCAGCATGGTTCCTAGGTGATAATTCAGTTCACAAACTCATTTCACTTTTACCTCCTGCCCCACCTGGGAGTGTAATGTGTTTTTTCCTTCTGATCCAGTTTTCCTGGCACTGTTCCCAAGACTTTCCTGCATATTTATGATCTTGATACATATAAAGAGCATACAGGTTTTTTGTTTGAACACCGGTTTTCAGGTCTTTGGGGTACACCTAGGAATGGAATCACTGTCATACGGTAAATCAATTTGTAACCATTTGAAGAAACTCCAAACTATTTGACACATATGCTGCACCATTTCATATTGTCACAGCAGTGTTTAATAGTTTGAGTTTCCGCACATCTTTGTCAACACTTGTTTGTTTTTTGTATGACTATTCTAGTGTGAGTTAAGGGGTATCTCTTTCTGGTTTGAATTATGACTAATGATGCTAAGCAGCTCGCAAGTGCTTGCTGGTGAAGTGTGTATTAAAGTGCTTCGTTAGTTTTTAGATTGGATTGTCTTTGTTGTTGAATTGTAAACATTATTTATACATTCTGGATAACAGACACTTATGAAGAAAGAATCTACTGTGCAGAGTTTTCTTCCATTCTGTGGGTTACTGGAACATAATAAGAATTTGTGTGTGGTCTGTGCACCAGTGTCCTGAGGCAGAGCGCTAAGCCTTTGAAATATATGAAATGATGTGTCTTTGTGTGCTAATGAGATGACTGATGGCTGGGAGCACCTGGACAGCCTCAGTGGGGCTGGTTGCCAAAGAAACCAACCTTGCCATTAGAGGATTTGAAATTTCAGCCTCCCTCCAATCTCTGTGAAAGTTAGAGGTGCTGATGGTTGAGCTGAATACCTAAAGGCGCTGTTGGGAACATGCTAACACAGTGGTCCCAAGCTTTTTGACACCAGGGACTGGTTTTCTGGAAGACAGTTTTTCTATGACCTGGGGAGGGGTGCATGGATTTGGAATGATTCAAACACATTATGTTTATTGTACATTTATTATTATTACACTGTAATATGTAAAGAAATAATGATTTCAGATTGTCTACCTGCAACTAGACAGCCCCATTTGGGGGTGATGGGAGACAGTGACAGATCATCAGACATTAGATTCTCATAAGGAGCATACAGCCCAGATCCCTCGCATGCGCAGTTCACAATAGGGTTCATGCTTCTATGGGAATCTAATACTGCTGCTGATCTGACAGGAGGCAGAGTTCAAGCAGTGACACATGTGATGGGGAGTGGCTATAAACACAGGTGACACAATGCTTGCCTGTCCTCCTCTCACCTCCTGCTGTATGGTCCAGTTCCTGAGAGGCTGCAGACTGCTACCAGTCTGTGAGCTGGGGGTTGGGGACTCCTGCTCTAACAGACAAGGTCCTTGTCCTCATGTAGAAAGCCCAGATGATAACATGACAACATTTTGGTCAAGCTAGAAAAAGGCATCATTGCAAGCCGGGCACAGTGACTCATGCCTGTAATCCCAGCACTTTGGGAGGCTGAGGCGGGTGGATCAAGAGTTCGAGACCAGCCTGGCCAACATGGTGAAACCCTATCTCTACTAAAATACAAATATTAGCCAGGTGTGATAGTATGTGCGATAATCCCAGCTACTCAGGAGGCTGAGGCAGGAGAATCACTTGAACCCAGGAGGTGGAAGTTGCAGTAAGCCAAGATCATGACACTGCACTCCAACCTGTGCTACAGAGTGAGATTCCATCTCAGGAAAAAAAAAAAAAGAAAGAAAGAAAGGAAAACAGAAAATAGCATAATTGCAGGCATTATTGCATGATGAGACTCTCCAAACTCAAGTTACCTGGGCTTGCCCCTCTACCCCATCATTTTGTTACCCCACGGACCAAGCCGCCCTCTCCCTTGTACTGAAGAACCTGGGTAAACTGTGTACCTGAAAAACACTCACCTCGTGGTAAAAAGCCTAGCCTATGGCATTGGACTGCCCAGGTCCAAATCCCAGCCCCAGCACTGACTAGCTGGTTGATCCTGACAAGTAGAACATCTCTTTCAGCCTTGGTGTTTCCATCTGCAAAATGGGCATATCAATCATCACAGCAGCTGACTGTGAGAGTGGATTTAATGGATCTGGGCTGAGTCATGAGAGCTTTGATTTTAGAAAATCTTTCAGAAGATTCTAACTATGTGTTAAGGATCAAGAACCACTAATCTAATTATGCTTGTCACAGTGAAATATTTATTACTGATTATAATGGTTATAATTATTATAGTTATATAATAAAAAGTAAACATATATTCTAATAAGTATTTACTATTGTTTGAGATGGAGTCTCACTTTGTCTTCAGGCTGGAGTGGAGTGAGTGGCACAATCTCGGCTCACTGCAACCTCCCAGATTCAAGCAATTCTCCTGCCTTGGCCTCTTGAGTAGCTGTGATTACAGGTGCCCGCCACCACACCTGGCTAATTTTCATACTTTTTGATAGAGATGGGGTTTTGCCGTGTTGGCCATACTGGTCTGAAACTCCTGACCTCAAGGGATCCACCCACCTTGGCTTCCCAAAGCGCTGGGATTACAGGCGTGAGACACCATGCCCGGCCACAGTTAATAACACCCCCTCCACTCTCTGGGAAGACTGGGCTTAGATGATAATTTATATCAGAAATTCACTAACTTTTTCATAAATGACAAGATTGTGCATATTTTAGGCTAGTGGGCAAGACAGTTTCCGTCACAACTGCTCAAAACATGAAATATAGAAATGAATGGATTTAGCTGTGTTCCAATAAAACTTTATTGATAAGAGTAGGCAGTWGGCAGGATTTGGTGTCTGGGCCATGGTTTGCCTTCCMCCGGATTGTYAGCCATGGGACATGGAAAGAACAAGACCCCTGCAGGGTCACACACAAGCCAGCGAGTAGCAGGACGGTTTGTTCAGTGGGAGAGATTTCCTGCTGTAGCTTCTGCCCCTGGCCTCTCCAGTGCAGAGGTGGCCAGGTCAGGGGGCTCCTGTAACTGGCCTCTTGTGCCCTGCCACTGCCAGGTAGGATTGCATCACGATAGACAGTGCCACCTTCGCCTGGGTCCAGGAAAGCCCTCCCTGCCTCCACAGGTACAGAATGACACCCATGGAAATCAGCCTCATGTTTTTAGGGAGAAGCCGCATGGGGCTCCTGCCGCCTTCCACCTGAGGGGTGGTGCAGGTTTCCAGCCTGGGATGGGAGGGTGGGTTAGGTTGAGCCCGGGCTCTGTGGGGAAGATTCCCAGGATGCTCCTGTACCTCCTGCAGGTGGGGACCTGTACAGCATAGACCTGCACCTCCTGCAGATGGGGACAACGGCATCTGAGTGTCCCACATCAGGGGAAGACACCCCTCTGCTCCCAGGCTGGTCAAGATGTTGCCAAGTTGAGGCTGGCTGAGGAGCTCCATGGTTCACCCTCATCAGCTTTGCTAAATTCTGTTCCACATATATCAGTCCCAGATCATTATCATCTATAGCCCCCAACTCATGGCTTGGTCTTTGTGGCCAAAAATCTCAGCAAGCCCTGAAACTCTACAAGAAGGGAGAGGATATGTCCTGGGCAGTGTTTGTATTGGTTGTCTTTCACTCACTTCATTGATGGAGCACTAGCTATGGGCCATGCTCTGTTCTAGGTACTGGGGATTGGGTGAAAGAAGCAGACAAGGGCCCAGCTCTCTTGGAGTGACATACTGATAGAGGTGAGGCCCAAAAAGGAATCCAGGGCAGGGGGACAGAGCACGATGGCATGACTAGTGAGGGAAGGCTTGGCATCCAAGCCGAGATCATAAGGAAAGACAGTGAGCTGTGCAGGTGTCTGGGAGAAGAGGTTTTTTTTGGAAACAGAGTCTTGCTCTGTCACCCAGGCTGGGGTGCAATGGCACAATCTCAGCTCACTGCAACTTCCACCTCCTGGGATCAAGTGATTCTCTTGCCTCAGGCTCCGAAGTAGCTCGGATTACAGGCACCCACCACCACATCCAGCTCCCTTTTGTATTTTGTGTAGAGACGGGGTTTCACTATGTTGGCCGTGCTGGTCTCTAACTCCCAATCTCAAGTGATCCACCTGCCTCATCTCCCAAAGTGCTGGGATTACAGGCATGAGCCACCATGGCTAGCATGGGAGAAGAGCCTTCTAGGCAGTGGGAA
>NW_016108649.1:13131-14263 GCF_001604975.1 Cebus imitator | reverse complement strand
TTAGCAACTCTCTTATCTTGCTTGGCCTCTAGGGTGTCTCTATTGTTAAAGACTTTTTGGGCAATCTCCAACAACTGAGTTAGATTCATTCCCTGGAACCCCTCTAATTTTTGCAATTTTCTTTTGATGTCTGGGGCAGAACAGGAAACGAAAGCCAGATTGATGGCCCGCTGATTCTCCGGGGCCTCAGGGTTAATAGGAGTGTAGGTGCAGTAAGCGTCCTGTAGGCACGTGAGGAAAGCAGCTGGGGTCTCCTGCGGACCTTGGGTCATGGTCCCTACCCTGGAGAGATTGGTAGGTTTCCGGGCTGCCCCTCTAACCCCTTGTAACAAGTACTGGTGAAAATTGTTCAAGGCCTGCATGCCCGCTGGGGTGTTTGGGTCCCATTGGGGCCTGGTGGAAGGGAAAAGTTCATTAATTTGCTCCTGGCGGTCCTCTACTGACCCTCCCCCCGTCCCAAGTATTGCTTTATGGGCTTCTTGTCTAATCCTACTCCTCTCCTGTGTGGTGAACAACACCAGGAGCAGCTGCTGGCAATCGTCCCAGGTTGGACGGTGGGTTTGTAAAACTGACTCCAGGAGTCCTGTGAGTGCCTGGGGTTTTCAGAAAAGGGAGGGTGTTGAGGCTTCCAGTTATACAAATCACCAGAGGAGAAAGGGATATGAACAAAGAAGGGGCGGCCCCGGCTGCTGCCATCTGCCGGGGTGACTCCCGGAGGGGCAGCAGGTTTGGCGGGTGTGGGGCCCTGCTTTGAGTGTGGAGGGGAGACAGGGGCTGATCATTAGTACTGTCCAGAGAGGGGTGTCGGGACCCCATCCCCAAGGGCTGAGAATATGGTGGAGGCAACTCTTGATCTTCGGTAGGGGCTGGAAGAATAGCTGGTGCCGAGGGGCTTCTCCTCATGCCTGCTAACATGACCTGAAGTCCAGCCTGTTTTATGCAGCACTTTAGCCATGGGAGGGGGGGCTGTTGGACTAAACCCAACCATTGGTCGATGTATGGAAACTGGTCAGAGTATCCAGGAGTTTCTGCAACCATTTTCCATAAAGCCTGGGTAATTTTTGGGTCATAGGTCCCAGCATCTGGCCACCCAACTCCAAAAGATGGCCATTCAAGTTCACACAAAGAGCAG
>NW_016108649.1:9155-10486 GCF_001604975.1 Cebus imitator | reverse complement strand
GAGGGCTAGTGGATTCTGTAAATCACCTCCTGGGTGGAGACGAGGGCTCCGGATATTCCAAGGGCCAGGGGACTTTTGTCATTCCGTTTGTTACTTAAGTGGTTTACAGAAGTCAAGAAAAACATTTGTTTACACATTATCTGGATAAGGTGGAAATTACAGACCTTAGTTAATTATTACAAGTCGCAGGAGCCAAGATGGCATGGGTTTGGACTGCTTGCCTGTCACATTAGGGCCACAGAGAGCAGTTACTGATAAGCAAAGTTTAAGCAGCTTTACATAGCAGTTATTTCGCAGAGCAGACTAGCAGTTTTATTTACAGAAGCCAAAGCCAGCAGTTATTGTGAGGAAAATGGGGCAGCCGTTACAACTTAATTTTGGAAAACAGCTTTGTCTTGTATAAAACGGCATTGCTCAGGTTCTAACTTTAGGCTAGCTATGTTACAAGACCCAGTTTTGTTGACTTCATCTAATTTTAACCTATTAAATGGGAACATTTTTTTTAAAGCCTAAAGGCATCAAGTGTTGGCTGAGAACGAAAGTCACTGTAGTCACTTCGGAGAGTAATTTGTGGTGTCTCAACAAAGCTGGACTTACTCCAAGGATACAAGATGGAATTAGTATTCAAAACCAAGTCAGTATAATTCCACATCAACAGAGAAAAGGAGAAAAACAATATAATTCTCTTAGTTGATGAAGAAAAAAAAAAACTTGATACAATTTAAAAAAATCCATGATAAACAATCTTAGCAGACTAAGACTAGAAGGAAACTTTGTTAGTCTGACAAAGGGTAGCTACAATAAACTCACATCCAATATTTTATTTAATAGTGAAATACCCAAAGCCTTCCCGCTAAGACTGGGGATGGGAGAAGAAGGCCTGACGCCTCCACTACAACTCAAAGCTGCAGTAAAGATCCTGCCAGTGAGTATAACAAGGCAAGAAAAAGAAACAAGGAAGAAAGTTTGGAAAGGAAGAAAACAAACAGGTAAATACCGGTTACCAGCGTGTGTTCACTTAGTGATATTTCACCTGTCTTTGCGCTGTGACTTGTGCACTTTTCAGTAAAACATTTATTACAAGAACAAAATGAAAAAGATGTAATTAATCTCTACTCATTGACATAGAGATCTGTCTGTAATATGGTACCGATGGTGGAAAAAAACAGGCTGTAAAACTTTATGTTATGATTCTATTCAATGCATACATATCTTACATTTTTTAAAGTTTATATATGGGAAGAATATCTTTGGAAGGATATACACAAAAATGTATAATGCTGGTTGTCTCTGGGGAGTGGAAGTGAGAAACTGAAAGTGGCCAGTACTTC
>NW_016108649.1:5124-8365 GCF_001604975.1 Cebus imitator | reverse complement strand
TCCTCATCTGTATAATGAATAGAACCAAACTAATAATGCCTCAAAGTGACTGTGATGCTTCAAGGAGGCAACATAGAGAAGTGACCGCATAGTATCCAAGACTCAAATGTGTATCAGTCATCCTTTTCATTTTAATAACTTAGGCAGCAGTTATTAAGTACAGTCATATGTGGCATAAAGACGTTTTGATCATTCCCCCTCAGAGAAACCCCACAGCCATTAGTAGTCACGTCTCTTTTTTCCCAAGCCCCACACCCCTGGCCCTAGGCAGCCACTGATCTACTTTCTGTTTCTCTAGATTTGCCTATTCTGGCAATTTCTATTTTAATTTAAATTTGATTTTAATTTCCGGGATACATGTGCAGGATATGCAGGTTGGTTACATAGGTAAAAGTGTGGCATGGTTTGCTGCACCTGTCAACCCATCACCTAGGTATTAAGCCCCGCATACATTAGCTTTATTCTGATGCTCTCCCCCCCACTTCCCCCACAGCAGGCCCCAGTGTGTGTTGTTCCCCTCGCTAACATTGTACATATTCTAATACCACTCCCTTCCTAGTGACAAATCTAAGTGATGAGTAAGGGAAATTCTTTTGCTTTTGTCTGGAGAACCTCCCTGGCTTCAGGTTCTTGATAGGTGTGAGGATCTAGGGTGTGGTGTGAGAAACAGATGGCTCCATGAAGAACTGTGATCATCCACTAAGATCCCCCAAAATAGCCATATCTCTTAGATGGTGTGGGGTTTTGTGCAGGAGGGTTGGGAGGTAAGTAGTAGTGAGTTAATGTATAGTGATCGTGAATGTGTCTGTCAATGTGTGTGTTTTCCTCCAAAAATGTGGACCCACATGCACAGCATAGTGCAAGTGTCACTTTTTTTGAATTCCTGGCCTATAGTGATCCTCTCACCTCAGCCTCCTGAGTCATGTCATTCATCTAATAAAAAGGAAGGAAAACCCCACAACAACCTACACTTCACATGAATCACCTCTTTCCTCTTTCCCCACAGCTGTACCTGAAGGCCCGTTTAATATCCTACTTCGTTATTGTGGGATGGAAAGGGTACAGAAAAGAATGAATCCAGATTTTGACCTCCTGAATGAAAGAGGCAAACACAAACCGAGAAATGGGTCCCAAAGGTTATTCTGTGTTATTCAACAGTGTCACTTCTTATTTTCCCATAAGCATCCTCATAGTTTCGGAGATGTTGACCTATGGCTCAGCCACTGTACCGCTTCTGGTTTTCTAACGTTGCCAAGGGAATAACAGACCTATGCCAAGTGCACAGCAGAATCTCATCTTCATAATGTTTTCTTTTGTACAATTACAGATAACATCACCGGAGAGAATACACAGTAAGTACCATGAAGTAACTCACTTTGTGAGAAACCAACTTGCTGCTTGGGTGTATGGAAACCTGATTCTGGGATCCTGCTGGGAAGGAGGATTGGGGGTCTCCTGAGAGAAGGTTACTTTAACAATATAGAACTCTGCCAGAGAGGCTGTAGGAAGGTTTGTCAACCCAGAGAAAAGACAAGGGGAACGTGTGAGGGAGCATGGCTTCAGCTGGAGGAGGAGGACTGGGTGAGTCACTCTTTCTAGTGACTGGACCTGAGGTTTATTTTTATTTTTTGATAAAGAGTCTCACTCTGTCACTGAGACTGGAGTGCAATGGCACGATCTTAGCTTCCTGCAACCTCCACCTCCTCGGTTCAAGTGATTCTCCACCTTAGCCTCTCCAGTAGCTGGGATTACAGGTACACACCATGATGCTCAGGTAATTATTGTATTGTTAGTAGAGACCGGGTTTCACTATATTGGCAAGACTGGTCTCAAATGCCTGACCATGTGATCCATCCACCTCAGCCTCCGAAGGTGCTGGGATTACAGCTGTGAGCCACTGCGCCTGGCCTAAATCTATTTTCCTAACAATGCTGAAGTTAAGTTTCTCCCAATATTCTTTCTGCTTCTATAGTACATTGCCTTTCTGTATTAACGGGTTCTTCAAATGACAATTTCATGTTGATGAGGTTGCCCTAGCTAAGAAGCCAAGACTCTTTCATTTCTTTCTGCCCCTCCCCTTTGCTTTCCTTCAGCACCACGGAGAATGGTCCAGCAGCAGCTCAGTCCGTGCTTGTCAACCGCCCAGCTCTGCACACTCCAGGCCCCGTCCACATTCCCCAAAGCTCCTTGTGAGATTCCTCAGCAGCACCAATGCATTGACTGTCACTCTGTGTTCTCTTAGGTCCTGTTGACATCCTACAGGACCTGATTATTGAAGATGTAGAGGAGGAGGAGCTGCCCTCTGATCTGGTAAGATGCATTTCTTCATCTTGAAGAGAAATATTTTTGTCTTGGGCTTCTAGAATATCAAGTGAATATCAGTTTTGACTGCCATTGTGAATCAGCCCTCTGTTGCTCATGGATCCGTCACAGTCACTGGAGTTTGGGAGTGTCATCCCAACTAATAGGTGATACACTGGGAGGTTTTTAAATGACAGCATTGATCATCTGCTGTAACACATTGATTGACGATGTCAGTCAAAACACGACATCACTGACAAACGGACTGATAGTGAGCATATTTCTCAGTAGCAGCTTTTTCTTCTTGAAAAATAATTTTGTATTTCTCAGAGACAGGGACACTTGCTAAATATTGCAAGAAAACTCATAGCCTTCTCCACAGACATCCTCTGTACCTTATTTGGGGACAGTAACTTGATCACTGTTTGACATCTGGTTATCTAATGCCACCAAACGAATAAAAGTCCTGTGGAATCAGGACCCAGCATGATATCAGGCTCATTGTTTTTTGTTTTTCTTTTTCTTCTCTTATTGCAGGAAAATACTCTTCCTAAACAACAGCAATGTATGTATTCTTTTTTAAAAAAAAGCTTTATTGAGATGTAGTTGGCTGCAAACAAGTTCACCCATTTAGAGTGGGTGATGCAATGTTCAATGTTTCACTGTTTTTACAGGGTACTGCAAGCATTTTACCCTCTAATTTTAGAAGCTCTTCATCCCCCCTCAAAGAAACCCCGTCAGTAGTCACTCCTCTGTTTTCCCCAACCCCCAAGCCCCTGGTTCTAGGCAGCCCTAATCCACTTCCCGTTTCTGTAGTACACTGCCTTTCTGTGTTAACCAGTTCTTAAGCTAACTATTTCACATTGATGAGGTGGCCCTAGCTAGAAAAGCCAAGGCTGATTAATTTCTTTCTGCCCCTCCCTTTGCCTTTCTTCAACAC
>NW_016108649.1:0-4473 GCF_001604975.1 Cebus imitator | reverse complement strand
AGGTAAACTCTACAGCTAAAAATCAGCAATGTACCCCTTCTTTTAAAAAAAAAAAAAAAAAAAACTTAATGAGACATACTTAACATGCAAACCATTCACCCATTTAAAATGAGTAATTCAGTGTATTTCCTATATTTACACGCTGGTGCAACCATGAATAACAATCCAATTTTAGGACCTGTTCATTCCCCACCAAAGAAACCCTGTTGGTAGCCACTCCTCTGTTTTCCCCAACCCCCACACCCCTGGTTCTAGGCAGCCCTCACCTACTTCCTGTTTCTGTAGTACACTGCCTTTCTGTATTCACCAGTTGTTCAAGTGACTATTTCACATTGATGAGGTTGCCCTAGCTAGGAAGCCAAGGCTCTTTCATTTCTTTCTGCCCCTCCCCTTTGCCTTCCTTCAGCACCAAGGAGAATGGTCCAGCAGCAGCTCAGTTCGTGCTTGTCAACAGCCCAGCTCCACACACTCCAGCCCTCATCCACATTCCCCAAAAGTCCTTGTGAGATTCTTCAGCAGCACCAGTGCACTCACTGGCTCTCTGTGTTCTGCTAGCTCCTTTTGAACACACAGAGGAGTGTACACTTAAAGCCTTCAGGAGAAGACATCACCTGACATAGTAAGATGCATTTCTCTGTCTTGACGAGAAATGTCATTTTCTGGGGCTTCTAGAATATCAAGTGAATATCAGTTTTGACTGCCATTGTCAATCAGGCTTCTGTTGCTGATGGACCCCAGTCACCGTCACTGGAGTTTGAGAGTGTCATCCCAACTAATATGTCATACACCGGGAGGTTTTTAAATGACAGCATTGATTATCCGCTGTCACACGGTGATTGACGATGTCAGTCCAAACATGGTATCACTGACAAACTGTCTGATAGCGAGCATATTTCTCAGTAGCAACTTTTTCTTCTTAAAAAATAATTTTGTATTTCTCAGCCAACAGGGACACTTGCTAAATATTCTGAGAAACCCCACTGCCTTTTCCACAGGTATCCTCAGTTGTTTATTTGGGGGCCGGTGACTTGATCACTGTTTGACATCTGGTTTTCTAATGTCACCAAGTGAATGAAAGTCCTTTGCCTACAGCACCCAGGATGAGCTGATCCTCGTGTTTTGTTTTGTTTTTTCTCTTGCTGCAGGAGAACGCTGCAGCCCCAAATCACCTCCGTAAGTATTCTTAAAAAATAGAAAAAGTGCTTTATTGACACATGTTTGACATGCAAATCAATTCACCCATGTACAGTGTGTGATTCAGTGTTTTAACTATATTTACACGTTTGTGCAGCAATTCTACAGTCTAATTATAGAATCTTTTCATTCCCCTTAGGAGTCACTTCTCTTTTCTCCCCAGGCCCACATCCCTGGCCATAGGCAGCCGCTAATCTACTTTCTGTTTCCCTAGATTTGCCTAATCTGGCAACCTGTCACTTAGGTATTAAGCCCCGCATACATTAGCTCTTTACCCTCATACTCTACCTCTCCTGCTTCTACCCCGGCAGGCCCCAGTGTGTGTTGTTCCCCTCTCCNCACTGCCTTTTCCACAGGTATCCTCAGTTGTTTATTTGGGGGCCGGTGACTTGATCACTGTTTGACATCTGGTTTTCTAATGTCACCAAGTGAATGAAAGTCCTTTGCCTACAGCACCCAGGATGAGCTGATCCTCGTGTTTTGTTTTGTTTTTTCTCTTGCTGCAGGAGAACGCTGCAGCCCCAAATCACCTCCGTAAGTATTCTTAAAAAATAGAAAAAGTGCTTTATTGACACATGTTTGACATGCAAATCAATTCACCCATGTACAGTGTGTGATTCAGTGTTTTAACTATATTTACACGTTTGTGCAGCAATTCTACAGTCTAATTATAGAATCTTTTCATTCCCCTTAGGAGTCACTTCTCTTTTCTCCCCAGGCCCACATCCCTGGCCATAGGCAGCCGCTAATCTACTTTCTGTTTCCCTAGATTTGCCTAATCTGGCAACCTGTCACTTAGGTATTAAGCCCCGCATACATTAGCTCTTTACCCTCATACTCTACCTCTCCTGCTTCTACCCCGGCAGGCCCCAGTGTGTGTTGTTCCCCTCTCCAACTCTGTGTACATTCTAATACCACTCCCTTCCTAGTGACAAATCTAAGTGATGAGTAAGGGAAATTCTTTTGCTTTTGTCTGGAGAAGCTCCCTGGCTTCAAGTTCTTGATAAGTGTGAGGATCTGGGGTGTGGTGTGAGAAACAGATGGCTCCATGAAGAACTGTGATCATCCACTAAGGTCCCTGGAAACAGCCACGTCTCTTAGGTCATGTGTGGTTTTGTGCAGGAGGGTTGGGAGGTAAGTAGTAGTGAGTTAATAAATAGTGACTGTGAATGTGTGTCAATGTGTGTGTTTCCCCCTGAAACTATGGACCCACATGAACAGCACAGTGCAAGTGTCACTCTTTTTGAATTCCTGGCCTATACTGATCCTCTCACCTCAGCCTCCTGAGTCATGTCATTTATCTAATAAAAAGGAAGAAAAATTTCAAATAACCATACACTTCACATAAGTCACCTTTTTCTCCCTCGCCACAGCTGTACCTGAAGGCCAGTTTAATATCCTACTTAGATATTGTGGGATGGAGAGGGCACAGAAAGGAATGAACCCAGATTTTGACCTCCTGAATGAAAGAGGCAAATATGAACCCAGCAATGGGTCCCAGTGTTGACGCTCTGTGTTAGTCAATGGTATCACTCAGGCATGGGATAAGGTGTCCCCACACCAGGGAGTTCCAGCACTTATGTACACCTGGAACTGTCATGACATAAGCATGCCAAACATTGCCCTACATCAAAGGGGACCTCAGTGGTCACATAACTCAGGGTAGCAAAAGGCATATGGAAAAACAGGCCATTAACATGGACATTACTGTGAAGTACACATAGAAAGCCCAAGGCTTCTGGTCAGCTCACAGATTCTGAGAAGCATAAGGAACCACATAGAACGGTGTGTGCCAACATCTGTTAGTGCTGGGGTCACTCCTCAGCACTTGGTCAAAACAGGAAAAAGTCAGGAAGATATTGTATTGGAGCCTCAGAATTGCTCCAATCTATGGCAGACAGACAAGGGCCAGTGCCCCATGAGAATGCAGAGGACACATTGTTGTTAGCCTGGTGCCCATCGCCAGGTAGAGCAGGTTCTGGGAGCTTGGCCTGTTTGAATGAAACCTCATGTTTAGGGAACCTTCTCAGGGACAGTGACACAGAAGCTGCTTTGGCCCCTGATCACAGGGGCACAAAAATGTGTGTACACACACCATGGTTCCAGAAGAAGACTTTAAAAAAGGGAAATCATGACGATTTTTAATCATAGCATTTAGTATTAAATTTTTTCATGACCTATATGAAAAAGAATGTGTGATAAATAACTTGGCTAAAATGGAATCAATTTCACCCATAAAGTGGGCTTTTAACCGAGTAATGAATGCTTTAAAAGAGAAGATAAATGTAGTACCAGCATGACAGGGCCCTGAGTACTGACATGGTCTTGAATACATTCAGAAAATGCAACTGGTTTAGAAGAGCTTCAAAACATGTGACAGGGAGAGAGGCACTCTTCCATTGAACCTTAGTGTGCCTCTGAGTTTCCATTTTCGGTTAACTCTTGTGTTGCTGCATGATGCCTCCAGTACAAGGTGGAGAACTTCGTGTCTCATCTCCTTCCTGCCGACCTCCCTGGCCAGCCCTCTTCCTCCCGGGGGGATGGCCCAGCATCAACTCAGTCCATGCTTGTTAATCAACCACCTCCATACCCCACATCCAGCAAACTCCCTGAGTAACTCACAGCCACCAACCACCAGGGTGCTGAGCTTTCCTCTGTGTCCTTCCAGTGTCTTCAGATGACCAAGCGAGCACAGTCGGATTCAGATCTTGGGAAGAGGAAGAAGACATGGAGAAGCGAATCCTGTATGTAAGACTCCTTTTGTCTTCTAAAGAAATTTTGCTTTTGTGATTTCTTCTCAATTAATTTTGATACGAAAATCTGAAAATGTACACTATGTACAGCGTATGCAATTCTCTTTGTGGGGGTGAAGTTCAGTGGGAGTGTTTCCCAACTAACATGCAATACACGGGGAGGTTTTCAAATGGCAGCCTCCATTATGGGCTGTAATGCAGAGGCCCTGTCCTCAACACGTTTTCCTCCTTGCATTCAACATTGTGTGTTTGCCCATTAAATCCACTTTAAAGGTGAATTCTGTGAATAAAGATCTTATCTTTCCATAAGCATCCTCATGGTTTTGGGGCTGCTGACCTATGGCTCAGCCACTGTACCTCTTCTGGTTTTCTACCCTTGCCAAGGGAGTAACAGCTCTATATGAAGGGCACCGCAGAATCTCTTCCTCATAATGTTTTCTTTTGTTTAATTCCAGAAACTATGCCAGGAGAGAGTGAGAAGTAAGTACTGTGAAGTAACTCACTTCATGAGGGACCAACTTGCTGC
>NW_016108648.1:17337-18737 GCF_001604975.1 Cebus imitator | reverse complement strand
TCATCAAAGGATTTCTTCATAGTCAATTTCCCCTTCGACTATAAATCCACAAGAGATGGCAAAACTGGAAGAACGGCCTAGAATTTCAGCAAACTTGAAATCAATAGTCTGTCTGCTCTCTCCTGTTTTTGGCAACTACCCTTTTCTTCCAGGTAAGATTGGTCACAATAGAAAAATAATTAATACATGTAATAAAAATATAAGCCTGGACTTTTGCTCACAGTGTTCTCACTGGGTCTGCATTTTGTGAATGCGGTGCTGTTCCTTGGGTAGTCTCATGGCTGTGCTTGAGACTTTTAACCTGGTGCACGGGAGGGTCCCAAAACCCATCTTTGGAAGTATTGGCAGAGTAAATGGGCACCAGTAATAAAGGCAGTGGTGCCTGAAGACCTAAGGCCAGATTTTTCAAAACCAGAGCGGACTTGTGTTCATATTTCAATCATTTAATTTTTATTTTGATGAAATTTAAATTTGATTTAAATTTTCATAACTTAATTTTCATTTTGATGGCAACTTTATTTTGACAAAGACACTAGTGGAGGAAAGTCTCTTTACTGGACCACCAATTTTCCTATAAGTCTTTGTCTCAGAAAAATTTAATAATAAATTATAATAAAATAATGTTTCACATCTTACATTGTTCACATTTGATTGAGTTGGCTTATGCTGTCAGTGTGTTGCCCACTGTGTAACACTACCTGATGTTACATTCAACTATGTACTAATACATATCACTACATACACACATGTATACGTATACACACACTAAATTTACATATGCATATACACATGTACGTGTGTGTATATATATATATAAAACCATATGTAATTTCAAAAGGTAAATTAAATATAGTGGGAAGGTGTTGGTAACCTCTTAGTGTAGTGCTAAGATAGCTGAATTTATGGCATGGTCTCATATACTGCAGATAACTATACTGTAATATTAAAATGACATTTCCTTGGACAACTGAATTGTCCATTTCCTGGTCCAGCATGCGACACGAAAGCAGTAAAACTGGGAGAAAATAGCCTTTTGAAGGACTTGCCTAATACACTTCTTCCGTAGTATTACTTGGGGTGACATCAGAAAATTGGAGTGAAACATGTCTGTAAAAAAGGCAAATTCTCTGCTTTATTTCTTCCCCAATCCTTAATACACAGAGCAGGAAAGCCGGCCTCACGTTAGGTTTTCTCTTCTCATTCTTCACATACCAGTCCTGGTACTGAGCTGATGTTTGCTGATGTTTGGGGACACAGTGTATTATACAAAGGGGTGGAGTCATTACTGCCCCTTTTCTACCAGACCATCAAAGCTGGCAACCTGGCTGCTGTGAAGGGGAGCTTCTAACCTTGAATCCCCACTCCATGTGATTTCTTCCTGGTTCTCTCTTCTCAGAGAA
>NW_016108648.1:12909-15177 GCF_001604975.1 Cebus imitator | reverse complement strand
GGACATAGGAGGACCATCACTCTCCCTCACACCTGCTACTGGCGGGAGAACATCTCCTACCAGATCCTGGAGGCCCTTCTCAAAACTGCTAACCTGGCCCCACATGGTTCTTTCTGTCTTTTCTCCAAGAAGACATTGTGACCTTGCTGGCCCCATGCTGGGCATCAAATCTGTGAACGGCTCACACTTGGACTTATGCACACAGCATCACTGATAGGGGATATCTATACATAAGAAAGATTAATATGCTGTCCGCTCCCCACATCCATAATTCCACAGCATGACACCAAACTGGAGTTACTAGGTGACAACCCAAGTGGTGGGCTGCTCTGTCAAGAAGGGGCCGCTTTTATATTGCAGCTAGGCAGTGACAGTCTATGGTTGTACCCTGAGGGGTTCGGGGCAAGATGGAAATTTCTACGGCTTACCAGAACCAGGTGAGAACTGCCTACTCGTAGCTTGCTGCGAGACAAGGAGGCCCCACAAGAGATGAGTGAGAAATAGTCTTATGATAACGCTTCACAAGACGACCTGTCTTACCATGGTCCAGAGAGGATTTGGTCAGGGTTTGAGTCATAGTATGCTTGAGCCTTGCCCATGTGAAATTGAAGCAAAGCCGTTCCCTTGTACCTTGAACCTTGAAGGGAGCTTGGTTGGATATAATATCCTTAATTTGCACTGTCTTTTTTTCAATGAATACATTACATGTTTATTTACATTTAAAGGAGTCTCTCTCCCTCCTTGTGTTCTAGTCTGTGAATGGCTCACACTTGGATTTCGTGTAGGCTCCTAGCGGGAGGAACAGAGGTGGCAAAAATCCTCATCAAATGGAAAAACATAACCCAAACCTCTAGAGGTTTCATAATTTTGCTCTTGATTCTGAAAACATAGTCATCTCTTACGGGGTGTTGTTTGCTTTCTCTCTTTACATTTTCCACTTGCTGTTTCTTGGTGTAAGGGGAGAAATACCAGCACGTGGCAATGCAGAAGACTAGTGGAAGCCATAGGGCAAGGCCTTCACTTCCCAGTGACACTGTTTCCAGTTCCCTCCAGCATGAGCTGAGGCTCCGCAGGCTGTGGCTGTGCAGCAGACAGAGTTTGAGAAAACCCTGCTGTGCCTTGGGCACCCAAGATGGCACTAGTTGTAAAAGGCAAAGGGTGTGTGGTGAGGGGCCAGGCTGAGGTCCTGATGTGGTACATTTGTGAGCAGTGGCACATTTGAGGTTGGGTAAGAGAGAGCTGCAGGGCCTGGCCCCCAAAACACCAGCAGATCAGCTGGGGCAGAGAGCATCCAGTGTAACCAGGAAGGCTGGAGATCATGACAATGGCTGCTGATTTGGCGTCAAAAGTGGGGCATCGTCAAAGCCGTAATTGCTGAGAATGGCACCAACACGCTGCAGCTGGAGAGAGTGGGTGACCAACATTTGGAAGTCGCAGCGTTGTCTGGGGTAAATAGCCGAGGTTCCTCACCTCACACCAAGGGAACTGAGGACTTGGACACACAAGAAGGGCGTTTAGGAGTGGAGGTTTATCAGGCAAAAGAAAGAGAAAGGAGAATAGCCCCCTCTCCTGAGACAGAGGAGCGCCGCAGCAGGACTTCTGGTTTTGTGGTGAAGGGCACAGGGGTTTATAGCCTGGCTTGAGGAGGCAGTGTCCGATTTACATAGGCCCAAAGATTGGTGGGACCAGGTGTTACATTTACACAGCGCTGGAAGAAGTTGGCCGCCCCACCCTAACCTTATGATGCAAATAGGGTTTCTACGTGACCCTCAGCATGTGGTCTGCTCCTTACTGTCCACGTGGTTGGAAAGGAAAAGGGAAGATGGAGCTGCCATGTTGAGCACGCCTCCCCCCAGGTAGCCTTTTCCTATTGGCATGGCTGCCGGCATTCACCAGGGCAAGCTTTGGTCATCTATGTCTGCAGCTTGATTTTATAGGCTGCTCTTTGTTAGAAAAGAAATGATTTGGGGGCTGCTGCTTTTCATTAAAAGGGAAACCTTCCCGAGGACTTCCTTACCCTACCTGCATTTTTAACTCCTATATCAATTTTCTTGAAGAACAGATGATGCTTTGAATGGATCAGCCCATTGCCCAGAGTTTCAAGGGAAGGCCTCTCCGCTAGCTTCTCTTGGACAATGTCTCCCATAAAACCTCCGAGGCACTGAAATAGCATGTTTTTGTGTCCACTCTCCTGCTAGCCTGTTGTACTTCTGCCGGCCTTGTAAGTATGGGCTCTCTCTGGCACCAGGGGGTCATCGCAGTTGGGGT
>NW_016108648.1:4460-7814 GCF_001604975.1 Cebus imitator | reverse complement strand
GCACTGGTCCATCCATCACCTCCATTAACATAAGCAGATCAAAAACTGGCCTCTCTACAGCCAGTCTTGTCCATTCCAACCCATTTGCCACACTGTCTTGAGTGACCTTTCCACAGTGTCAATCTGTGGACATACCTGTAGCCTAAAATCACATCCACCAACGTAGTAGCCAAGCAACAGCAAGCCCCTTTCCTTTGGTCATTAGAGTCCTAGACACCAAGGGGATGTTGGGGAAAGAATTGCCGTGGATCGACTCTCAGAGGCAGTGGGTTCTGGACTTGTGCTGGCTTTGAGACACAGACACTGGAAAAGCTCAGGTACCTGGCAATGCTTGGAGATTAGGAAGTCAGGATGAAAACAAGTCACTGCACTAAATAATATCACGGTAATCCCTTACACAAAAATTTTAAAGATAAGAAATGTTTGAAGATTTATTAGTTTATTATATCTTTATAGTTGGAGAGTAAAGAAGAAAATACCAAAGCTCTTTGTCTAAACAAAATGGTGCAGAAAGATTAACATATGTCATAACCTATGATAACCAGTCAGCATAAACAGTATTCAGAAAGGAATGGTTATATTCCCTAAGAGTTACATTCTGAAGTCATGCTTTTTGCCTTAGGGCCCATTAGTACAGCCACCTTTTTGTTAATGTTTTCAATCAAGCTCCTTTTCTCACCTTTATTTCCAACCTTCCTCTCACTTTCTAGTTTAGATACAACTCCTAAATACAGCATATAGTTAATTTTAGAATCCAGTCTAGCATATTTTGGGTTTGTTTTTTTTTTACTGGATAATCTGGTCCACTTACATTTAATGTAATTGCTGATATGTATTTATTTTAAATCTACCATCTTTTTTTTTTCTATTTGTTCTCTTTGTTCTGTTTCAATTTCTTTTCTTGTCTGTTTTGGAATGGTTATTTTTAACTATTATAACATTATATTTTTTACTTTTTTATATGCTTTGCTTCACTTTTTTTCTTCTATATTTTTAATTATATTTAAATTGCTTCTATTCTTTTGGGATTACTTTAAAAATTGCAATCTTAATCCTTAATTTATTAAACATAGTAATAATTGATACCCTTATCCTCATCCTGGACAATATATGATGTTGGAATACTTTTAGTTCATTAAGTCTCACTCTATATTATATACTGCTATTATTTATTAGATCTAAGTATTAATATTCTTAAGCCCCAGAAGACTAGACATATATTTTGTATAGTTACTTTAGATTTAGCAACATATGTGCTGGTGTCTGACTCTTTCTTTCTATGTCTCTGAATTTTTATATGTAATCATGGTTCTTCTGCCTGAGAAACATCATATAGAATTTCCTTTAGTGTTGGTCTGCTTCTGAAAAACTCTTTCAGCTCTTCTTCTCTGAAAGTGTCTTTATTTTGCTTTAATTATTGGAAATTAATTTTACCAAGTATGTAATTCTTGGAGGCAATTATTTTCTTTCCGCATGTTGAAGATATTTAGATTTGATTATTGCTTTTCAGAAGGCAGCCAATTGTCTAACTTTTGCTTATTTGAATATAATCTTCCTTTTTTTCTTCTGAGTGTTTTTTGTCTTTACTATTTTTGTCTTTATTTGTTTAGTTTCTGCAGTTTTACTATTCTGTCTTTAGCTATGGATTTCTCTTTATTTATCTTGTTCAACTGGTTGGACTTCTAGAATCTGTTGACTTTTTAGTTTCATTTTGCCTGGAAAACTCTCAAATATTATCTCTTCAATATTAATACTTAGACCTAATAAATGATAACAGCCTTTATTGCCTTTATTTTCTTTCTCTTCGACTTTTGAGCCTCTAACTAAAACTAAGATAGACTGTCTCACTCTGTTTGTTATATTTTTGTGTTTGTGTATTAAATATTTTCTCCTTGTTATATATTCTGAATTTTTTTCTTCTTCCCCATCTCCCTCTTTACTAGTTCTCCTTTCAGTTGTGACTGTTCTTCTGTTAAACTCTTCCATTGTACTCTTAATTTTGGTTGTTTTCTTCTTTTCAAATTTCTATTTGCCTCCCTCTAAATCTATTCTGTCATTTTTTGTTGTTCTCAATTTGTGTGTAAATTGTTAACAAAACCCTTTTCTCCTTCTGCATGATAATTTGACGTTTCATTAACTTTCTAGCTCTGTCCACCTAGAGCCTCCTAATGACAAAATGTTAACCATGTTACTAAGCAATACTGCATATCACAAAAAAGACTCCTGATTGATGGACTACACTTGAACTGGGAAAACTAAGTACCTGGAAGAAGCTGGACTTTGAGCTTCTCTGAATGCAGTGGGCCTATAACTTGCATACACCTTGCATGGGATTGGAAACTACTCTGTTAAGTTCTTACAAGAGTTGAAGGCTCCAGGATGGTGCCACATGCACCTCAGCTGTCCCCAGGTAAGGGAAAGCCTCAGGTAAAGGAAATGATTAATCACATTAAGTTTGATATTGAATGCTGGCCTGGCACTGAATCTTCCCTGACTTTGAAAGAATAATCCCCTCCCAGTCCTCCGCTGACCATCACCTACAACCAAGTCTTCTCTTCCTCCTTTGGCGAATACGATAAAAATTCATATGTGAAAACTGTATTTATTTTATATGTATTACTTACATAAATTTAGTTTGTTTAATCATCTATATGTTTTCGATCTGTTGGGTATCTTGGGTTAATTTTTCTCATGAGAATAACAAAAAAATTTTTTCATTTAACATATTTTCACTTAAGATTTTCAAACATAAAGTCATTAAGGAAATGTTTGTATGCAAGACACACAGATCCAGAAACTGCCAAGAGAGACTCCAGTAAGCTCCATACTTTTAATTTTGCATATAAACTGTCTTCAGGATATACAAAGACTGAGGGAAGAGAGACGCTAATCAGTTATACATTGATTTATGTATTCATTATCAAGCATTTATTATCTGAATGCCTTTGTAAAGCAATGTACAAATGGAATAGGAACACGATACATTTACTTCCCTAATTGCAGTATAAGCATCCTCTAAAAAGCTTACACCACAACTAGGGAAGTAAATGTATCATGTATATAATGAATAGACTATAAAACAGAACACATGGGCCAGGGATGGTGGTTTATACCTGTAATTCCAGAACTTTGGGAGGCCAAGAAAGGTAGATCACTTGAGGTCAGGAGTTTGAGACCAGCCTGGCCAACGTCGTGAAACCCCGTCTCTACTAAAAATATAAAAATTTGCCGAGTGTGGCAGCACACCTGTAATTCCAGGTACTCGGGAGCCTGAGGCAGAGGATCCCTTGAACCTGGGAGGTGGAGGTTGCCGTGAGCTGAGACCACGCTCTGCTCTCCAGCCTGGCTTACAGA
>NW_016108648.1:0-2692 GCF_001604975.1 Cebus imitator | reverse complement strand
GAGGAGGGAGGCCAGAGGATCGTCTCAAATGCTAACAGTGTCCTGAACAGGGTCTTTATTGAGCTCTACCCTAGTATTGTAAATTAGAGTGGTAAGAAGAACTGTCCCCCCTTGTCCCTTTTGACCGCAAGAAGCCTGTAATCACCCCCTGAAAAGCCAGAATATGTACAATATCTGCTACTTCTACCAAATGCTAAGACACTATGAGGATATAACGCTGCATTTTATTTTTATTGATTCATTTATGTAGAGGCAGAGTCTTACTCTGTCACCCAGGATGAAGTGCAGTGGTGCAATCATGGCTCCCTGGGTACAGTGAACCTCCTGCCTCAGCCTCCTAAGTAGCTGGGATTATAGCCATGAGCCACTAGGCCAGGAATGCTTGCTTTCTTTTCTTTTTTCTTTTCTTTCCCTTTCTTTTATTTTCTTCTTTCTTTCTTTCTTTCCTTCCTTCTTTCTTTCTTTCTTCCTAGCTTCCTGCCTTCCTGCCTTTCTTTTGTGAGACAGAGTCTCTCTCTGTCACCCAGGCTGGAGTGCAGTAGCAGTCTCCATTCACTGCAACCTCTGCCTCCCAGATTCAAGCAATTATCCTGCTTCAGCCTTCCGAGTAGCTGAGACTACAGATGCATGCCACCAAGGCTGGCTAATTTTTGTATTTTTTAGTAGAGGCCAGGTTTCACCATTGGCCAGGCTGGTCTTAAACTCCTGACCTCATGATCCATCCTCCTCAGCCTTCCAAAGTGCTGGGATTACAGACGTGAGCCACTGCACCCAGCCAACAGTGCTTCATTTCCTGACTCTCTCTCTACACCCCTGCTGCAAAGAACTAATTTTCCCCAAAGATGACTTGACTTTGACTAATTTTAGCCCCTTCCTCTTCCACATGATAAAGCAGCTAATTGCGTGACAGAGGATTGCTGAGTTACAAGTGTAGAGGAAAGCCTATTCAAGGGCAATTAGCAATAATTCTGTTTCTGTTAAACCTTATAATTTTTCTGTCACTACTGCACAGAACTAGACAGGGAGCTACTTTGTGTCTCACTGCACCATCTACTAATTTTTTGACCCAGAGGAAGTAACTTGACCCCTTGTAGTTTTATCTCAAGTACTAAACTGAGTCAACAGTAAGATGTTCTCATCTAAGTAAAACATTGAAACGCTGGAGTGTTCCAGGCTTGTTTAGATGGATGGAAAACACACGCACACATTCTCTGTCTCTCTCTCTCTCTCACTCTATCTTTCTGATAAGTTTTGTTTTCACTTCCTGCTAAGAACCAGTCTAGAGATGACTGGAGGAAGAGAAACTAAGTTGTGGTGACAAAGAACAAGACTATGAGTAAGGATCAGTCTTACCCTTATAGACTGGACAAACCCCTAAGAAAGAAAATCACTGTGCAAAACCTTTCAGGCAACGTGCGGTGGCTCACAATTTTAATCCCAGCACTTCAGGAGGCCAAGGCAGGAGGATCACTTGAGCCCAACAGTTCAAGGCCAACCGGGGCAACATAAGAAGACCTTGACTCTACAAAAAATACAAAAATGAACAGAGCATGGTGGTGCATGCCTGTAGTCCCAGCTACTCAGGAGGCTGAGGTGGGAGGATCGCTTGAGCACAAGAGGTCAATGCTGCAGAGAGCCATGATCATGCCACTGCACTGCAGCCTGAGTGACAGAGCAAAACCCTGTCTTTAAAAAATTTTTTTCAAGGATAGAACCACTGCACATGCTCCTTCTGATCCCCCAAAGTGTAAGATATTCATGCAAATGACTGTCGCAGGACAGTCTTGCTGAGTCCACCAGCCCACAGCTACCCAAGCCCTAGGAGTTACGGGAGTTGAGAGCTTTTCAAGGTTCAGAGAAACTGATCTGACTCCCACAAACCTTGACCACAGAGTAAAGGTTACTTATTGCCTGGATTATGTGCTGGAGGAACCGTAGGCAGGAGCGTTAGCTACATCATTAGAGTGGAAGCTTCTGGTTGATGTAGTATTACTTTGTAAAGCACTTCAGTCAAATCCACTTACAGAGAAGTTTCTCACTGCTACGTGAATCTGCTTCCTCCCACAGGTCATTACAGGAACAATGATCGCCACCTTATTCATTCACTAATCCCCAAGAATATTGAGAGACAGAAAGAACTGTTTCACCAAGAGTAAAATTGTTAGAAATTCTGGATTATGCTGTCATAAAGGAGGTCATTTGTTTTGTACATATGTCCAATGTTGAAAGAATTCGTAATATATGTGTACATTCAGCCATATACGTGTGCACGCACACACACACTCTGCAGACAATCAGCATCTTCATAGATAGATTTGCCAGAGTTGAAATACTTTGAGGAAGAAGATGATAACATAGAGTGGCTACAGAAAAATATCTACACATTAGGAACCTACAACCATGAATTTTTGGTAATAATTCTGTCGCCACTGCCTGCAACCTGAAAGTGGTGAATGAATTCTCTAAAGATTTCATCCTGGTGGTGATTTTCATACTTTCTCATACAAAACATGCATGGTACGCTGTTAGAAAAATTACTAAAAAATAGAAATACAATATTCACAAGTAACTGTGTTTCTGTTATTTGTAACAGAAATATCACTAATCCAAACGTATGAGATGATACAACTAAAGGAGTAGTTAGAATAAAAAAGAGACTCTTACATTCCTATGTTAGAGGCAAAGAAAGGTT
>NW_016108647.1:13085-14306 GCF_001604975.1 Cebus imitator | reverse complement strand
AGGCTGGAGTGCAGTGGTGTAATCGTAGCTCACTGCAGCTTTGAACCTGTGGGCTCAAGTGATCCTCCCACCTCAGCTTCCCAAATAGCTGGGACTACAGGCAGGAGGCAGGTGCCACAATGCCTGGTTAATTTTTAAAGAAACTATTTTTTTTGTAGAGATGGTGTCTCACTATGTTGCCCAAGCTGGTGTTGAACTCCTGGCCTCAAGTGATCCTCCTGCTTCAAACTCACAAAGTGCTTGGTATTACAGGCATGAACTACCATGCCCGGCCTTTTTTTTTAAAAAACTTTTTAAAAATAACTACTTGTTTCCTCCTATCCTCCTAATCATAAAAGTAATGAATGACTATCGTGATGAATTTGGAAAGTATAAAGAAGCCAAAAATAACATAACATGAACTCACTCATAACCTGTTGATTATCTATGGATGATAATGACAAATTTCTTTTTTTATAATTTTTTTTTTTGAGATGGTGTTTCACTCCTGCTGCATGGGCTGGAGTGCAATGGCATCGTCTTGGCTCACCACAACCTCCGCCTCCTGGGTTCAAGCGATTCTCCTGCCTCAGCCTCCTGAGTAGCTGGGATTACAAGCATGTGCCACCATGCCTGGCTAATTTTTTATTTTTAGTAGAGATGGGATTTTTCCATGTTGGTCAGGCTGGTCTCAAACTCCTGACCTCAGGTGATCCTCCTGCCTCGGCCTCCCAAAGTGCTGGGATTACAAGCGTGAGCCACTACACCTGTCCAATTTTTTAATATGTACTATATTCCATGTAACTATCTGACATTCTGTCTTTGTTATCTTACATTATATCACAAGCATTTTCTACACATTAAAAATTGTTGGCCGAGTGCAGTGGCTCACACCTATAATTCCAGCACTTTGGGAGGGTGAGGTGGGCAGATCACCTGAGGTCAGGAGTTCAAGACCTGCCTGGCCAACATGGTGAAACCCTGTCTCTACTAAAAATACAAAAATTTAGCCGAGTGTGGTGATGGGTGTCTGTAATCCCAGCTACTTGGGAGGCTGAGGCAGGAGAATCTCTTGAATCCGGAAGGTGGAGGTTGCAGTGAGCCGAGATTGCCCCATTGGATTTCAGCCTGGGTGACAGAGTGAGACCTCTGTCTCAAAAAAAAAAAAAGAGATGTGGCAAATATAGAATAAACTCCTGGCTTAAATGATTCTCCATCTTCAGCCTCCTGGCTAATTAAAAC
>NW_016108647.1:9745-11080 GCF_001604975.1 Cebus imitator | reverse complement strand
AAAAAAAAAAAAAAAAAACGGATTCACCATTTTCTAAGAGGAATATGGGAAGCACCAAGTTTTGTCGCCCAAGCTGGAGTGCAGTAGCATGACCTGGGCTCACAGCAACCTCTGCCTCCCCGGTCCAAGCGATTCTCATGCCTCAGCCTCCAGAGTAGCTAGGATTACAGGTGCCGCCCCCAGGATTACAGGTGCCACCCCCACGCCCAAGTACAGAGCTTAATTGGATTTCTCTCTCTCTCTCTCTCTCTCTCTCTCTCTCTCTCTCTCTCTCTCTGTGTGTGTGTGTGTGTAAGTCTATGAAATTTTATCACATGTATCGACCCCTGTTACCATCATGACAATCAGCATACAGAACTGTTCCATCACTCCAAAGAAACCCCTGGTTTCTTTGAAACTAATCCTTCATGGTGCTCTAATTCCTGATTCCACTGATCTAGTATCCATCATTTTATCACTTCAAGAATATTATATGAATGGGACCATGCAGAAAACATTTGAGACTGGCTTTTTTCCCCCCTTCCTCAGCATAATTTCCTTGAGATTCATTTCAAGTTGTTGCTCATATCAGCAGTTCTTTCCTTTTTATTTCTGAGTAGATTTATTTACTCATTTACCTGTTATGGACATTTAGTTGTTTCTAGTTTTTGGTTATTGTGAATAAAGTTGCTATAAGCATTTGTGTACAGGTTTTTGTGAGCACATAAGTTTCATTTTTTGGTATAAATTTCCAAGTGTGTGATTTGTGGGTTATATTGTAATGGCTTGGTTAGGTTTTTTTGGGGGGGTGGAGTCTTGGTCTGTCACCCAGGCTAGAGCGCAGTGGTGTGATCTCTCGGCTCACTGCAACCTCTGCCTCCCGGGTTCAAGATTCTCCTGCTTCAGCCTCCCGAGTAGCTGGGATTACAGGCATCTGCCACCGCGTCTGGCTAATTTTTGTATTTTTAGTAGAGATGGTGTTTCACCATGTTGGCCAGGCTGGTCTCAAACTCTGGACCTTGCGATCCACCTGCCTTAGCCTCCCAAAGTGCTGGGATTACAGGCGTGAGCTACCGTGCCCAGGCAGTTAGTTTTTATATAAACTGCCAAACAGTTTTCTGGAGTGTCTGTACCATTTTATGCACCTTTCAAGATCACTGATAGAGTTTCTTTGCATCATCACCAACATTTGATGTATTCACTATTTTTTATTTTAAGCCATTCTGATAGGTGTGTAGTGTGATACTTTGTGAATATCTTAAGAAAATTTGGATTTTCATAATGGCTGATGATGGTGCACATCTTTTCATCTGTTTGCCATCTGCACATCTTCTTCTTCTCCTTTTTTTTTTTTTT
>NW_016108647.1:0-1900 GCF_001604975.1 Cebus imitator | reverse complement strand
GCCTCCACCAATCCCGGGCGCCCCCTTTCGTTGGCCACCTCAGTGGTAACCAGACTCGAGTTAGGCACTCAAGGTGCGATTTCAGGAGAGTAATAAAGGCTGCCCCCTTCCCTCCAGTCTCCTTCATCAGCTTTGAGGCTTTAAGGCATGGAGTCTTTCAACATTCAACTCTCCCTTGAGAGGAGCACATTCTGCCATCACGCTTATCATCATTATCAGTTTCTTATACTCCCATATCTGCTGTGGTGATTATCGTCATTATCAGCCTTACACATGAATGGGAATGAGTGCTTTGAGCAAAAGTGTTGTAGGATAGGGGAAAGAGGCCAAGAAGAAAAAGGGGCGTATGGGGAATCGAAGGCACTCCAGCAATAAGGCAAAAGGGGGCTGGCAATGCAGGCAGACACTGAAGCTGAACTTTGAAGACATCACGGTTTTGCTAAGGTTGAAACTATCATTGCGTCTCTTTTCTAGCCCATCAGGAGGAATCTGCAAAGGGGTCGAAGAGCCCCAGGACTCAGCGCTTAGGTATCTCCTTCCTCAGTTGCTGGAAATCCCTGTTACAAAAAGTAATTTTAGCACGCCCTCAGGTGGCCAAATGGAATACTGCGGCAATGGTTTTTGACGGAAGTTGGCACTCTGGAGGAACATCTCAGAATAGATGCTGGTGCTTGGCAAGTTGCTAGGCACCCGGCAGGGCAACTTGTGTGTAGATGGCACTCTTCCCTTTAGGGCACCGATTCTCAAGCTGATTTGTATAGCAGCCCTGGAATAATCTTATCAGGTTTATTTTGAACTCTGAATCTCCTCCTCCACCTTCTCCTCACTGTAGGTCTGTTTTTGAAATTAAAGTGAACTTATTTTTTTATATTCAAATATTATTATATGTTTTTAAACTAACTGCAGCTACCTCTAGTAGCACAGAGGATAATGTGTGTATGAATTTTCCATCTAAAACAGACTAGAGGAACAAAGATGGATTTTAAACTTTTGAATTTTTGGTATTTCAGATTTACAGAAAAGTTGCAAAGATAGTACAAAGAATTGTCATTATACTCTTTACCCAGATGCCCTCAAGTTAACATTTTATGACGTTTGCTTTATGATTCTCTCTCTAATTATAAATATGTATATATTTTTTCTAATTTGAGTATAAATGATATTCATGATGCTTTTGTATCCTTAAATATTTGTGTTTATTTTCTGGAAACAAGGACATATGCTTATAGAACCACAATGCAACTATTAAAACCAGGATATTGACATTGATACACTACTATTTTCTAATCTGCAGATTTTATTCAAGTTGGCAAATTGTCCCACCAAGGTCCTTTATAGAAAATATAAATACAGGATCCAATCCAGTATCACTCATTGCATTGCATTTAGTTGTTGTGTCTCTTTAAGTCTCCTTTCATCTGAAATATTTCCTCAGTCTTTCTTTGTCTTTCATGAGCTTGATGTAGAGTACATGTCAATTATTTTGCAGAATATCCCTGAATTAGAATTTGTCTGATGTTTCCTTATAATTAGCTCCAGGTTATGCATTTTAGGTGGGAATATCACAAAAATGTTATGTGCTTCTCAATATATATGATGTCTCTTTGTTTTGACCACAGGTTTTGACATGCAGATGTCAGAATAGTTAATCTTGAAAACTGATCATTCAAATAAGGTAAGGTTTCCTATAGACTCATGGGAATTTCAGTTACAGGGTGGGACAAAAGGAAGGAACCTGGAGAAACCATCCACTTTTTTTTGATCAATCTAGGAATGCTTTATGGAGGAGGTGGGATTTCAGGAATTTTGGGCTGAGACAAGCGGGAATTTTTTAGTGGAATATTTTAATATGTGAAGATCTTAATCTTGAGTTTTCAGGGTTTTTTTTTTTTTTTTTTTT
>NW_016108646.1:12767-14406 GCF_001604975.1 Cebus imitator | reverse complement strand
GACCACCTTCCAAGACCCAGCTCCTGTTTCACAGCGGACTCTTGAGGCCCAGCTTCTGCCTCCTGGCAGCTCGTGCAGGCCCAGCCCCTCCCTTACAATGACCTCTTTAGTCCCAGCTCCTGCCTCTGGGTGGCTTATCTGGGCCCAAAGTGTCCCCAAGTCGGCCTCTCAAGGCCGAGCTCTCCCTCCCAGCTGTGCCTAGAGGGCCAGCGCCTGCCTCACAACAGCCTCTCTCAGCTCAGCTCCCACCTAGCTCCTGGTGGCCTTTTTAGGCCCCAAACTGCCCCAAGTCAAGCTCTCCAGGCCCACCTTCAGCCTCCCAATGGCTTGGACAGGCCCAGCTCCTGAGTGACAGTGGCCTGTCCAGCCCAGCTCTTGTCTCCCAGTGGCCTCTGCAGGCCCAGCTTGTGCCTCACGGAGATCTTCCCTGAACAAGTTTCCACCTGCCTCCTGGCAGCGCTGACAGGCCCAGGTCCTGCCTCACATAACCTCATTAGGTCCAGCTCACATGGCCCCTGCAGGCCCAGCTCCTGTCCTCTGACAGGCTATCCAGGCCCAAAACTTCCTCAAGGTGCCTCTTCAGGCCCAGCTCCTGCATCCTGGTGGCCTCACCAGACAACTCTCAAGTCTGCCATTCCAGGTCCAAATCCTGCCTCCCATCGGCCTCTCCAGGCCCAGCACCTGCCTCACCACAGCACCCACAGTCCAAGCTCCTGCCTTTCAGCAGCCCTGCCAGGCCCCGCTCCTGCCCCTGACACGTTCTCCAGGCCGGAATCTTCCTGAAGTCGGCTGCTCCAGGCTGAGCACTTGCCTCACGCTGGGCTCTTTAGGCCCAGCTCCTGCCTCTTGGCAGCTTCTCCAGGCAAAGCTCCTGCATGCGGCCTCCCAGTGGCCTCTTTAGGACAAGCTGGTGCCTCCCGGCGGCCGTTCCAGGCCCAGCGTTGGCTTTCTGGCGTCCTCTCCAGGCCCAGAACGTTTCCCAGTCAGCCTGTCGGGGCCCGGCTCTTCCTCCTGGCTGCGTCACAGGCCCACCTCCTGCCTCAAACAACCATGTTTGGCCCCGCACCCGCCCAGCTCCCGGGAGCCTCCGTAGGCCACAGCCTTCCTCAAGCCGGGCTTTCCAGGCCCACCTTTGGCCTCGCGGCGGCCTGGACAGACCCAGCTCCTGGCTGACAACAGCCTCTCCAGGCCCAGCTCTTGCCCTTGACGTTGGCCCCCCACCCCACTCCGGGCCATCTCTGCCCACCTGCCTGCCTGGTGGCAGCGTGGACAAACCCAGCTCCTGCCTTTCCGACGACCTCTTTAGATGCATCTCATGCCTCCCTGAGGGAGGCTCCTGTCTCTCGGCAGCCTCTGCAGGCCCAGCTCCTGCGTCCCAGTGGCCTCTGCAGGCCCAGCTCGTTCCTCACACCCACCTTCCAGGCCCAGTTCTTGGAAGCCTTTTGGCAGCCCCTCCAGGCCCAGCTCACGCCTCTCGCGGCCTCTCCAGGCCCAGGTGCTGCCTCCCGGCGTCCTCTCCGGGCCCAGCTCTTCCCCCCCGGCTGCGTCACAGGCCCAGCTCCTGCCCTCCCAGCATCCTCTCCGGGCGCAAAACTTTCTGACGTGGGCCCCTCCAGGGCGGGGCCAGCTCCTGCCTCCC
>NW_016108646.1:7422-10897 GCF_001604975.1 Cebus imitator | reverse complement strand
TGCTAAAAATTACAGCAATTGACCTCATGGAAATAGAGAGTAGAATGATGGTTACCAGAGGCTGGGGAGGGTGGTGGGCTGGAGGGGGTGCACAGGGATAGTTAACGGGTACAAAAATACAGTTAGAACGGGTAAGATGTAGTACTTGGTAGTACAACAGAGTTACAATGGTAGACAATAATTTATTGTATATTTTTAAATAGCTAAAAGAGGCTGGAGTGGCGGCTTATGCCTGTAATCCCAGCACTGTGGGAGGCTGAGGCAGGAGGATCACCTGAGGTCAGGAGTTTGAGACCAGCCTGACATGGTGACACACTGTCTCTACTAAAAATACAAAAATTATCCAGGCTCGGGGGCGTGCACCTGCAGTCCTCGCTACTCAGGAGGCTGAGGCTGGAGAATCACTTGAACCTGGGGGAGGTGGGGCGGATGTTGCAGTGAGCCGAGATTGCACCACTGCACTGCAGCCCAGAGACAGAGCTACACTCCATCTCAAAAAAAAAAAAAAAAAAAAAAAAAAAAAAAAAAAAAAAAAAAAAAAGAAAAAGAAAGAAACAGGGCAAAGAGCGTAGCTGAATTGTTTGTAAAACAAAGAAAGCACAAGTGCGTAGGTGAGGGGTATTCCATTTACCCCGATGTGACTGTAACACATTGCATGACTGTACCAGAACGCTCATGTACCCCATAAATAGATACACCTGCTATGTACCCACAAAAATTAAAAGTAGAGCATTTTAAGGCCCCCAATCTTGGCCAGATATAGTGTACAAACCTGTAATTCCAGTGCTTTTTGAGGCCTGGATGGGAGAATCACTTGAGCGCGGGAGTTTGAGACCCACCGAGGCAACACAGCAAGATTCTCGTCTCTAATAATGAAAAGACAATTAGCCAGGCCTGGTGGGGCTTATGCCTGTAGTCCCAGCTACTTGCGAGGCTGAGATGACAGAATCCCTTGAACCCAGGAGAGGTTGAGGCTGCGGTGAGCTGTGATTGCCCCACTGCACTCCAGCCTGGGGGACAGGGTGAGACCATGTCTCTTTAAAAAGCCAACCAATCCTGGCATGACCCGACGCTGCCTGCCACCTCTATTCTTTTCCTCTTGCTCATTTGCATCGGGCATCTGGGCTTCTTTTCTGCTCCTGTAAATGCCAAGCGGTTTCCCCCTTCAGGACCATTGCACACGCTCTTCCCTGCCCGAAATGGACTTCCCACACCTCCCGCCACAGCTGGAATCTTCTCCTGTTTCAGACCTCAGCTCACACACACCTCTGCGGAGAAATTCTCCCTCATCCTGTGAAGGGGCTCATCCTCCTCTGCACTGCCTCGTCCTGCCTGGTTCTCTCAAAGCAGACATCACACTCAAAAATCAGCTTGTGATTTATTGAACTGCTTGTCTGCATGCTCCTCCCAAACTCACGCCGAATCAGAACAGAAGCACCCTATGGCAGGAGTCTCATCTTGTTCATTCTCAGAACCTAAACTAGTAATTGCACATAGTAGGCACACAATCAATGTTATTAGAAGGAATAAGTATTAAGGGGCCAGTCAAGGTGGCTCATGCCTGTAATCTCAGCACTTTGGGAGGCCAAGGCGGGTACAGGAGTTTGAGATCAGCCTGGCCAACATGGTGAAACCCCATCTCTGCTAAAAATACAAAAATTAGCTGGGTGTGATGGTGCGAACCTGTAATCCTAGCTACTTGGGAGGCTGAGGCAGGAGAACTGCTTGAACCTGGGGGGTGGAGGTTTCAGTGACCCGGAGGTTGCAGTGAGCCAAGATTGTGCCACTGCACTTCAGCCTGGGCAACAGAGTGAGGCTCCACCTCAAAAAAAAGGTAAAAGGTATGAATAAGCATCAAGGAAGGGAGATTTTGTGATTTGTCACCTTTTCATAGAAATCCTACTTAACATTGACATTTTCTATTTGATGGTATTTCTATAAGAGGAAATTGAAACTGAGTTAATTTTTAAAAATGGGGTTGGGCATGGTGATTCATGCCTGTAATACCAGCACTTTGGGAGGCCGAAGTGGGGGAATCACATGAAGCTAGGAATTTAAGACCAGCCTGGGCAATATATAGAGACCCCTGACTCTGCAGAAATAACTTTTAATTAACCAGGCACAGTGGCTTATGCCTGTAATCCTAGCACTTTGGGAGGCTGAGGTGGGTGGATCACCTGAGGTCAGGAGTTTGAGAGCAGCCCGGCCAACATGGCAAAACCCTGTCTCTACTAAAAATACAAAAAATAGCCAGATATGGTGGTGAATGACTGTAATTCCAGCTACTTGGGAAGCTGAGGCAGGAGAATCACTTGAATCCAGGAGGCAGAGTTTGCAGTGGGCCAAGATCAGGCCATTGTACTCCATCTTGAAAAAAAATAAAATGAACCACATGTGGCAGCACATGTCTGTAGTCCCAGATCCTCAGGAGGCTGAAGTGGGAGGAGCACTTGAGCCCAGGAGATAGAGGCTGCAGTGAGCCATGATTTCACCACTGCACTCCAGCCTGAGTGACAGGGCTACAGCTTATCTCTAAAACCAAAAAAACCAAAACAAAAAAAAAAGGCCAGACATGGTGGCTCACACCTGTAATCCCAGCACTTTGGGAGGCTAAGGCGGGTGGATCACCTGAGGTCAGGGGTTCAAGACCAGCTTGGCCAACATAGTGAAGCCCTGTCTCCACTAAAAAATACAAAAATTAGCCCAGCATGGTGGCAGGTGTCTGTAATTTCAGCTACTTGGGAGGCTGAGGCAAGAGAATTGCTTGAACCCGGGAGGTGGACATTGCAGGAGATGGAGGGGCAAGAGGGGGAGCATGACATCTGATGAGGAGCTGCCACATCAACATCTTTTGATCACTCCAGGCCACGTTTTGAGCGGGGCCTCTGCAAGAATGTGGCCCAGCCTCAGATGTGTTAATTTCAACACTCAGTGCTGGTGGAGGCCCTGTGAGGTCACACTGTGGAGGCTTCTTGGGAAAGTGTTGGCTCTTCAAAATCAACATCTTGGTTCATTCCTTTGATGCTGAAGACAATGACCTGTTTCTCTTCATATGTCTGCTCAAGATAGTTACAAATTTAGTAAAGATGGGGTTTTGCCATGTTGACCAGGCAGGTCTCGAACTCCTGACCTCAGATGATCGGCCCCCCTCGGCCTCACAAAGTGCTGGGATTACAGGTGCGAGACACTGCACCCTGCCCTTCTTGCATTCTTGCTCAGTTTTTCCTTTTCTTCTCTCTCTTTCTGCCTCCTTACGCTGGAATGCAGTGGTGAGATCTCAGCTGACTGCAACCTCCAGCTCCTGGGCTTAAGCTATCCTCACAAAAAAATCATTTTTGGAGCAATAGAGTTTTGCTATGCTGCCCAGGCTGGTCTTGAACTCCTGGTCTCAAGCGATCCTCCTGCCTTGGCTTCCCAAAGTGTTAGGATTACAAGAATGAGTCATTATACCTGGTCACTTTTCTTTTTTTTTTTT
>NW_016108646.1:0-6962 GCF_001604975.1 Cebus imitator | reverse complement strand
TGAAGATAGAGTGTTGCTCTATCTCCCCGTCTGGAGTGCAGTAGAGCAATTTCAGCTCACTGCAACTTCTGCCTCCTGGTTTCAAGCAATTCTCATGCCTCAGACTCCCCCGAGTTCCTGGGATTACAAGCACCAGCCAGCATGCGCTTGTAATGGTTAATTTTTGTACTTTTAGTAGAGACAGGGTTTCACCATGTTGGCCAGGCTGGTCTCGAACTTCTAACCTCAAGTGCATGCCTGTAATCCCAGCTACTTGGGAGACTGACACAGGAGAATAGCTGGTACCCAGGAGGTGGAGGTTGCAGTGAGCCGAGTTGGTACCACTGCACTCCAGCCTAAGTGACAGAGTGAGACTCTGTCTCAAAATAAATAAATAAATGCTTTTTTTTTCTGCCACCCCAGACTTCAGGAAAAGGAGTTTGGAGCTGTGTCCAAGGATCCCAGACTTTGCCCTCAATTGCAAACAGAGTGGAGTGTCTCTTAGCTCAGGAGTTTGTGCTGCTCAAGAGTTGCACAAACACAAAGTTGAGAAACACTGCTTGCTGAAAGGGGTGTAAATGGCCAAGGACGAACCAGTTGTCCTCTGAAGTGGAGACATTTCTATTCTATTTTGGGCTAAGATCTTGGAGAATCAGGCAGGGAACAAGTTTTGCTGGTTTTCCAATAAGAGACCCCCTGTGGTAAGAGAGGCTCTTCTCTTTCTATCTGATGAGTTACTTCCTCTCTTTGATACCCAATTTTCTCATGTTTAAAATGAGGGAGCCAGGCACCTTTGCTCACACCTGTAATCCCAGCACTTTGGGAGGCCAATGTGAGCAGATCACAAGGTCAAGAGACCAAGACCATCCTGGCCAACATAGTGAAACCCTGTCTCTACTAAAAATACAAAAATTAGCTGGGCATGGTGGCCGGTGCCTGTAATCACAGCTACTTGGGAGGCTGAGGCAGGAGAATCTCTTGAACCTGGGAGGTGGAGGTTGCAGTGAGCCAAGAATGTGCTACTGCGCTCCAGCCTGGTGACAGAGCGAGACTCCATCTAAATAAATAAATAAATTAATTAAATTAAATAGGGAAGTAAAACAACATGTCCCCTAGGATCCTTTCCTCTTAGTCTTTCTATGAGTTAATTAAAGAGATTTGTTTTCTTATACGCATACATCCAAAAACGTACTCAGGGTAGGTTTTCCATGTTTTCTGGAATCTTGTAACTGCCCCAAATGACGTGGGAGTATTTGGAGGAGCAGCTCTTCCTTGCTTCCTCTATTTTTCTTTCAGAGATGAAAGCTCTCCCTGCCACCCAGGCTGAGTGCAGTGGTGCAGTCCTGGATCACTGCAACCTCAAACTCCTGGCCTCAAGTCATTGTCCAATTCCAACCTCTGGAGTAGCTGGGACAACAGGCACAGACCGCCATGGCCAGCTAATTTTTAAAATTCTTTTGTAGAGACAGGGTCTCACTATGTTGCCCAGGCTGGTCTCAAACTCCTGAACTCAAGCGATCCTTCTGCCTCAGCCTCCCAAAGTGCTGGGATTACAGGTGTGAGACATGGTGCCTGGCCCTTCATTGCTTTTTGATAACCTTAATTACCTTCTTTTGAATATCTTTAGAACTACAATGTTTTTGTCTTTTGAGGCTAGAGTTGAAGCTGATTTCCATAAATAGTCATTTTGAGTCAAGTCTTTTGAATAAAGTGCGTGGCCAGAGATGATGACACCATTTTGGCTAAACCAGTTTCCAAGAGAGCACACCGTGAACTCTAAAGTGCGTGCCCGTCACGGGGCCACAGTTCACTCTTCTTGCCACACTCAGAATTGCAAATGAAAATTATTTGTTTATTTATATATATTTATTATTTTTTGTTTTAGACACCCACCTTCCACTTCAACATCCTCAAGCCCTATGTGGCAATTTTCAACAAGAGCACGAACATCATGCACGTGAGTCCCTTCAACTCTGGGTCCAGCTGGAGCGTCGGGGCAGAGGAACCACAGGTGTATCTGCTCTGGAATTTTGGTTGTGCTTTGGGGCCAATGCTCTTCCTCTCTGGGGCTTGGTTTTCCTATCTGTAAAATGGGAATAATAATCTCTACTTAAAGGTGGTAAGATCATGTAATGGAGTCATGTCCCTGGCACATAGTAGGTCTCAGAAGGTGTGAGTTTCCATGTTTCTCTCACTGAAACCCTTCAAACTCAAGAGAGTAAAAACGAAGATTGCATAGTAGCAATTCCTGAGTACAAACCACCTCAAGACCCATTGGTTTAGAGCAGTAAGGGTTTATGATACCTAGCAAGTCTGTGAGACAGTTGGCTGGTTCTTCTGCAGGGGGATGGGATCACTCTTGGTACATGAGCAGCTGTGGGTCAGGCGGGCAGCTTTGCTGATCCTGGCTCAGCTTATTCACTTGTTTGCCTGGGGCTTCAACAGCTTCAGGTTGATCTAGGACGGCCTCAGCTGTGACACCTGGACTTTTCTCCATGTGTTTCTCTGCCTCCAGGAGGCACCCGGCTGTTCACACGGCACACACTTGGTTCTGAGAGACTGAGAGGAGACTGCAATGGCTCTGGACATTCTCTATGCAGTGTTTCAAAGTTCAACCAGGCTTAGGTCAGCGCAGACTCAATTGGGTGTAAAGCAGGCCCCGTCTCTTAATAGAAGTTGCTGGAAAATCAGTGCAAAGTGTGTGAATACAGGGAGAAGTGAAGAATTGGGAGTTGGGATTTTGTGAAGTGCTTAGGATGTTTTTGTTACTTGCAAGCTGGTGAGCTAGCCTATTAATACTTGATGGATTCTGCCAGGAGAGATGAGAGTCCTGGGTCAGAGACAAAGGGTGATGTATTACTCACGGCATAGCAAGCAGCATGTTCTTGGTTTGCCTCATTTCTCCATGCAGATCCACAGGGTACCACAGAGAGGTTTCAACAGCTGCCTGCTCATGCAGTACCTTGCATGGGAGGAAAAGAGCACTGGGCTCAGGGAACTGCTTTTACAGCAAGCAGAAGCAGGCTGGATATTGGTCCAGGGGAAGTCATTGTCTTATCTCTCAATGTTGTCTGCAAACACAGCTGCAGAAACAGCCCAGGTAAGAACAACAGGGTCTTACATTCTTGGCATATCCAGCCAGATGCTCAGGTCTGATGGAGGAGTACCTCTCACAACAGGGAGAAAGATATATATATATAAAATCTTCATGTATATAAAATATATATAAAGCATAAAATATATTTTAAAATGTTTCATCTTAAATAAATATATTTTATAAAAGTGTACATATATAAGTTCTGGGATACACGTGTAGAACATGCAGGTTTGTTACATATGTATACAAGTGCCATGGTGCTTTGCCCCACCCACCATCCTGTCATCTGGGTTTTAAGCCCCTCATGCATTAGGTATTTGTCCTATTCCTCTCCCTCCCCTTGACCCCCACCCCTGACAGGCCCCAGTGTGTAATGTTCCCCTCCCACAACAGGGATATATTTGAAATGAATTTATAGCAAAGGAGATGAGTAAAACCAGCATTTACTGAGCACCCACCATACGCCAGAAACGGGGCCATTTGCCAACTCTGTGATATATGTTTTCTAATTTAATCTTAATACCTCTGTGAGGTTATGGTTGGTTTTGCTTTATTGCAGATGATGAAACTGAGGGCCAGAGAGATTAGAGACCTCACCAAATTTCAACCAGATAGTAAGTGGGCTAGAAGTGGTGGAGCAGAGATTGTACCCTGGTTTACCTGTCCCCAGAGCAGGTTGTCCTGTTACTGAAGATTTGATAGATGGAACCTACGGGAGTACAGGAGGTTGACTAAGAGAACACAGACCATAGGAGGCTCAGCTGGGACTTGATCCCAGGTCTCTCAACTCCCAGCCATGAGTCTTTACCTCCTAATAGTAAAAGTCTCTGCTTCTATGCAAGGTTGGTCCTCCCTGGGGATGGGTACCTGGGGCAGGGGAACAGAAGGATGATTGCGGGAGGTCCACCTTGATGTCTGGGTCTGGGAAGGGGCTTTCAGGAGGCAGTTCTAGACTTCAGCTCTGTTTGTTTTCTCTGGCCAGGACAAGTGGCAGCGCCTGGCCTCAGAGGGCAACACCAGACTGGACATGTTTGAGCACATCAGCCTCATGACCTTGGACAGTCTGCAGAAATGTGTCTTCAGCTTTGATAGTAATTGTCAGGAGTGAGTCCTTCCCTCAGGCCTGAGAACTTGGGCCACTATCTCAGGGCAGTAGGCTGGAAAGGGATGAGTGACCAGGGTAACCAGAAGTGCCTTCCTGAAGGAATTGTGTCACAGCTGGGCTTTGAAGGGTGGGGAAGGGGAGAGAGGAAGCATGGTCCCTTCAAGTAGGTAGAAATATCTGAACATAGGCAAGAAGGCTAGGATGAGGCAAGCATGCATAACAGGCAGTAGAAATGAGGTGGTGGAAGTAGACGGGGCTAGATTTCAGGACACTGAAAATCAGGAAAAGTGGCATGAACTTTATCAAGAGCTTCCCAGGAATCTTTTGAAGGGGTCTGAGCCGATGACAGGTGCAGTCACAGCTGAGCTCTGTGGAGGTCTGCCTGTCATGTAGACACTACATGGGGCCGACATTGGATGCAAGTCGGTTATGGTGGGGGCTGAGCCACAAAGAGTGGAAGACAGTGAGGTCTGAGTTTTGTGAACAGTTTTTGGAAGGAAGAGTCCAGACTGGATGCTGGGTGTGAGGGACAGGAGAGAAGCATGGTGTGCAAGCTGTGCTCCGGGTACCTAGGTGCATGGAGGCAGCTCTCAGACATGGGGTGCCTGGAGAGAAGAGAGTTTGGAGAGTCAAGGCTCCTGGCTGTTTCTGGGTGCTCAGTTTCCTGATGGGTAGTAGCTCCTAGCTGCTGCTGAGAGGTGCTCCTGGGGCTTTGCATATGTTGTTACCTCCTTCATGCAGAAAGCCCAGTGACTATACCACCGCCTTCTTGGAACTCAGTGCCTTTGTAGAAGAAAGAAACCAGCAGATTCTCCTGCACTCGGACTTCCTGTATTATCTGACTCTGGATGGGCGGCGCTTCCGCAGGGCCTGCCGCCTGGTGTGACTTCACAGACGCCGTCATCCAGGAGCGGCGCCGCAGCCTCCCCACTCAGGGCACTGATGACTTCCTCAAGGGCAAGGCAAAGTCCAAGACTTTAGACTTCGTTGATGTGCTTCTGCTGAGCAAGGTGGGCTTCTCTGGGATGTGAGTTCAAGTAACAGAGCGGACATTTATGCCAATGTCAAATGAAAGAGCCTGCAGTCAATCCAGAGGGCACTGGGAGTCATGGAACACGCTTGAAAAACACAGGTCACAGAGAGGGTTGAGAGATGTCTGTGGAATTCAGCAGCAGGAGACTGCTACGTTTGAGACAGTGAGGAGCCTGACATTTTCTTTACTTACATCTTAGTAAATCAGTGACACTTTTTTATGCACGTCTCTATGTCTAGGTCTTTGTCTATGTCTGTGATGACAGATGCACCAAACCCCTGGGTTACAGCAGCCTGTTAATCATTCACAACAGTAGCAGCAACCAGAGGAGGACTGTAGAGCTGGCTCTCCATTCCCATATTCCTCCTAGGGGAGCACAGTGATTTACCTGTAAATACACCAGAATGCAGAGCAGAGCGGGGCCCCCCATTATTACTTCTTGGAACTTATATAGGACAGCTAGCAATCTGCCCCTTCTTCCTTCCAGGGCAAGAGGGAGAATGAGAGAGAGACAGAGAGGGAGAGAGAGGAAAGAGAGAGATGTTTGCTTCATTCTGGAGTAAAAACTACTCCTCTCCAGGGAGACGGTCATGCCCCTGGGTTTATAGGTTTGTGACCCAGATGCCTTCCGGAAAGATAAGAAGGACTCTGGGTTTACCAGTCTAGAATGTGAGCAGCTATCCTCAGAGCAATACTTGATTTCTAACCTCCAAGCCAAATTGCCATCGAAATATGCTGTGACCCAGCTTGCAGTAACGCTTTACTCCAAAAGTCCTCATTATCCAGAAACAAGAAAATATCCATAGGTCACTGACTCTTCCCAGCAGGGCCACATAGGAGGCAAAGAAGCCAGGGGGTTGTCTGTGGGTGGTGGGCTCTGATGGTGGTGTCCAAGAGACATCCAGGAGGGCATGATGGGCTTGGGTTTCTGGAAGGAGGACGGATCTTCTGTAACTGTTTTAGGTTTGACTCAAGAGCCCTCAGAGCTGGTGTGATGTGGGGCGTGGGTATTGTCTTACCTTCTCTCCAGGATGAAGATTGGAGAGAGTTGTCTGATGAGGACATAAGAGCAGAAGCTGACACCTTCATGTTTGGGGGTGAGGGTCTCAGTGTGGGACTGCAGTGGGGACGGGGACTCTCCGTCCCAGGGACGTGGTGGGTGGATCCTAGATCACTCCATTCTGCCCATCCTCCCCCTCCCTACCTTCTCTCCAGGGCCTGAAATTATGGGTGCTGTCCACCCTCTGGTGCTGAAGCAGCCCAGAAACCCAGTTTTGCTTGGCTGCCCCTCAGGCTATGACACCACGGCCAGTGGTCTCTCCTGGATCTTATACCACCTTTCAAGGCACCCAGAATACCAGGAATGCTGCCGGCAAGAAGTCCAAGAGCTTCTGAAGGACTGTGAGCCTATGGAGATTGGTGAAACTCCCCCTGCACAGAGACTGTCCTGCGGGCATGGGGCTGGAAGGCTTCACACAATCTCAAAGTCCTGGGACCCAAACTCTTACTCAGACCACGGAGCAGGTGAGGCAAGAGTTGGGCAAGGTAGATCTTTAATCCACCTCATAGTGTGTGGGCTTATGGCGTTTCTCCTTTCACCCAATTAGCCTTTGCTTTCAATGTATCTCTGTGCGGAAGGCTCAGCTAAGTGTGTCAGACATTGTAAATCCTCCACATAAATTATAGTTTAATTGGAATACAGAGACCAGGCAGGAGGAGGAGATGAAATGTACAGGTATTAATCTCTT
>NW_016108645.1:13280-14511 GCF_001604975.1 Cebus imitator | reverse complement strand
TACAGGCACGCACCATCATGCCCAGCTAATTTTTGTATTTTTAGTAGAGACGGGGTTTCACCATGTTGACCAGGATGGTCTCAATCTCTTGACCTCGTGATCCACCCGCCTCGGCCTCCCACAGTGCTGGGATTACAGGCTTGAGCCACCGTGCCCGGCCTATTTTAATTATTTTTAAATGTGCAATTAAGTTATTATTAACTGTATTCTGTTGTGCTATAAAATAGTATATCTATTTTTTTTTAAAACAGAGTATCGGTCTGTTGCCCAGCCGCGAGTGCAGTGGTGCCATCTGGTCTCACCACAACTTCCGCCTCTTGGGTTCAAGTGATTCTCCTACCTCAGCCTCCCACGTAACTGGGACAACAGGCGTGCGCCACCATGCCTGGCTAATTTTTATGTTTTTAGGAGAGATGGGGTTTCACTATGTTGGCCAGGCTGGTCTCAAACTCCTAACCTCGTGAACTGCCCACCTTTGCCTTCCAAAGTGCTGGGATTACAGGTGTGAGCCACTGCGCCCAGCCTAATAGTATATTTTAATATAGTCAGTCTCTTAATCAGATAGTACAGGTATAACTCATTCACCTTTATTCTTCTTCCATATTTTCCCAACTATATTTGGTCCTTTGCTTTTTATTTTATTTTATTTATTCATTTATTTTTTGGGACAGAATCTTACTCTGTCGCCCAGGCTGAAATACAGGGGCGTGATCATGGCTCATTGCAACCTCAAACTTCTAGACTGAATGGATTCTCCTGCCTCACCCTCCCAAGTAGCTGGGACTAGAGGCACATGCCACCATGCCTGGCTAATGTTTTTATTTTATTTTTTGTAGAAATGGGGTCTTGCATGTTGCTTAGGCTCATCTCAAACTCCTGGCCTCAAGCGATCCTCCAGCTTCAGTCCCCCAAAGTGCTGGGATTACAGGTGTGAGCTATCCTGGCCAGCCACACTTTATTTTATAAGCTAGTTTGTGATAAAATTGTTTTTTTTTTTTGTTTGTTTGTTTTTCTTAAATGCTTAACAAAATTTATTATCTGGGAATGGAAATTTTTTTTGAAAAGTTTTAAATTATAGTCTTACTTTTTTTTAGATATAGGGCTATTTCAATTTTCTTTTCCTTTTTTGTGTCAATTTAGTAAGCTTTATTTTCATCGAATTGTCCATTTAATCAAGTTGTCAAATTGTGGGCAATTTGTTAACTTTACTCCCTTAATTTTTTTTTTTTTT
>NW_016108645.1:3157-4240 GCF_001604975.1 Cebus imitator | reverse complement strand
GACAGAGTCTCTGTGTCACCCAGGCTGGAGTGCAGTGGTGTGATCTCGGCTCACTGCAACCCCTCCTGAGTTCAAGAGATTCTCCTGCCTCAGCCTCCTGGGTAGCTGAAATTACAGGTGCATTCCACCATGCCCAGCTATTTTTTTGTATTTTTCATAGAGATGTGGTTTCACTATGTTGGCCAGGCTGGTCTCAAACTCCCGACCTCAAGTGATCCACCCACCTTGGCCTCCCAAAGTGCTGGAATTACAGGTGTGAGCCACTGTGCCCGGCCTATCATTTCTTATTGTTTCTATTTGATTCTTCTCTCTTTTCTTTTTTATTAGTCTAGCTAGCAGCCTATCTATTTTCTTAGTCTTTTCAAAAAACCAGCTCCTAGATTCACTGATTTTTTTTTTAAGGGTTTTTTGTGTCTCTAGCTCCTTCGGTTCTGCTCTGATCTTAGTTATTTCTTGTGTTTCTTGTCTTGTACTAGTTTTTGAATTTGTTTGCTGTTGTTTCTCTAGTTCTTTTAATTGTGATATTAGGGTGACAATTTCAGATCTTCCCAGCTTTCTGACATGGGCATGCAGTGCCAGAAATTTTCCTCTTAATCCTGCTTTAGCAGTGTTCTGGAATGCCTTTAAGTGGTCTTCCGCCCTGGACGGGTCAGGTATTTCTTTCCCTTACTCCAGTAAGCCAACAACCTCCAGCAATGTGGGTCACTGCCATCATGAGTATGTTACAGTGCTATAGATACTTTCTTTGTGGCTAGTTTCTTTTAAGGCCTGTTTATGACAGGGTTAAGGCCTGTTCCCAGCAAGTATCTTAGTGGTATTGTCTGTATTTCCTGAATTCGAATGTTGGCCTGTCTTGCTAGGTTGGGGAAGTTCTCCTAGATAATGTTCTGAAGTGTGCTTTCCAGCTTGGCCCCATTCTCCCCGTCACTTTCAGGTACACCAGTCATAGGTTTGGTCTTTTCACGTCATCTCATATTTCTTGGAGGCTTTGTTTATTCCTTTCATTCTTTTTTTCTCTAATCTTGTTTTCACACCTTATTTCAGTAAGTTGATCTTCAATCTCTGATATCCCTTCTTCTGCTT
>NW_016108645.1:0-1227 GCF_001604975.1 Cebus imitator | reverse complement strand
TCAAAAAAAAAAAAAAGATGTCTTTTTTTCATCTTTTTTCTTTCTATCTCTCTATGCCTTCGTATTTTGAGGATATCCTCTGTGAAGAGCTTATAGTTGGATTTTGTTTTTCTTTTTTAATCTAGTCTGACAATCTCTGCTTTTTAGATAGTATGTTTATTCCATTAAATCTAATGTAATTATTTAAACTACTGGCTTCAAGTCTACTATTTTGCTTTTTAAAATTTCTTTGTCCCATATTTTCTTTGTTTTTTTGCTCACCTTTTATAACATCCTTTAGATAAATCAAGTAGTTTTTAGTAATCCATTTTATCACTTTGTTGTCTTAACTATGCCTTATATATTTTTAGCAGTTGCATTATAATATGCATTTTTAATTTATTACATATACCTCAAGTATTATTTACTTTATACAGAATAAAGTTATACTACAATATAATTCCATTTAACCCTATTTGTGCTATTGTTGTCATTTCATTTAATTATTCATATGTTGTGAACTCTGCAGTGCTTTATTATGTTATTGCCTAAAACAGTTTATACATTTTTTAAAAAGTTAATAAAAATAACATTTTACATGTGCTCACCATTTACTTTTTGTTAGTCTCCATTTCTCCCTGAAGATCTGGATTTTTATTTCAGATCATTTTACTTCAGCCTAAAGAACATCTTTTGGTATTTTCTATACTGCTTAGAATGAATTATCTCAGCTTTTAATTTTCTGAACTATTTATTTATTTATTTTTATGCTTGCCCATATGCAGATAAACTATTTTTAAAATAATTTTTAAATTTTTTTCTTATTTGTATTGGTCCTGCTTACTCCATTCTAGTCTGCTGAAATACACATTTTTTTACTTTCATTTTTAAATTATTAATTTTGATGGACACAAAACTCTTAGCTGACTCGGTATTTGTCCTTTCAGCATATTTTATTGGAATATTTAATGGAATATTTTATTCCATTGTCTTTGTTTTGCCATTGTTTCTGATGAGAAGTTAGCCATCCGACTGTTGTTTTGACTGTCACCTTGAATGAAATGTGTCTTTTTGTGGGCGCCTTTCATCTTTTGTTTTCAGTACTTTGACGTGATGTCATCTTCTTTGGTTTGCTGAGTTTAATGGATCTCATAATTGATGTCTTTTCTTTCTTAAACTTCAGGAAGGAAAAAAAATTATATCCAGTGTGGTCCATAGGTTAAAAAATATGGTGTTTTTTTTTTTTTT
>NW_016108644.1:14679-15823 GCF_001604975.1 Cebus imitator | reverse complement strand
TAGCTGGGATACACCCCCATGCCCGACTAATTTTTGTATTTTTAGTAGTGATGGGGTTTCACCACATTGGCCAGGCTGGTCTTAAACTTCTGACCTCAGGTGGTCCACTTGCCTCGGCCTCCCAGAGTGCTGGGATTATGGGTGTGAGCCAACATGCCTGGCCACTTATCAGTAATTTCAATCCCCATTACAAATCTCTGACCTGGGGCCATGTGCAGACATCAGCTATTTACATGAAGGAGTTCACTGACTTCTCTGGACCCTCTTGCCAGGTGGATATTATTAGACTCTCCATTTCACAGAAGGGGAAGGAAGCTGAGGCTCTGAGACGTGGCAATAGCAGTCCGAGGTCACACAGCAAGGGCAGAGCAGGGATTGCAGCCTAGATCTTGACTTATGGTTCCTACAGTGTTTCTTGTGCACTAAGGACCCCTAACCCCACCATAATAATAATAATAATAATAATAATAATAATAAAGGAAGCATAACAAAAATCCCGTTGTGAGCTCGGGTGGCAAGGCCCTTGCAGGCCGTGGTCTTTGTCCCTCATTGCTGGCCTGATCTGGTGTTTGGTTTGGCATCTATGGAGGGTTGTGGCTCAGCTCTGTAACTGAGTGGGCATGGCCTGCTGCTCACGGGTATTTTGGCATTTGGGTCTCAAAGCCAAGAAGATGCCCCTTCCATGAAGAGAGAATCCCTGTCCACCCTTCCTGTCTGACCCCACCATTTCATTCATTGCCTTCACAGCCTTGCCCATGGTGCCAACCCTCTCTTTGTCTTGTTAGAACCCCAGGTGGGTAGACTTTGCCTGAATTTTTTACCAAGATGTCCCTAGTATCGAGTCCAGCTCCTGCACACAGTAGGAGCTCAATAAACACTTGTCAAATGAATGGGAAAAGCAGACTGAGTGATATGTGTAAAAGGGCCTAACAAGAGTGCCCAGCACATACTGTTACAGACATTTACAGAAGGAAGGCTGGAGCCTGGAGGGGTGGACAGGACTTGGCTTTGGAGCCAGGAGACTATGGTTCCAATGCCTGCTCTGTCCCCTCTCCTCTGAGCCTTAGTGTTTCCATCTGTAAAATGGGATCAGGGAAGAGTTGACTGGGAAGTTTTCTTTCTGGCTGGAGATTTTACTCAGTTC
>NW_016108644.1:11408-12619 GCF_001604975.1 Cebus imitator | reverse complement strand
TCTTTATAACACAGAACAGGACTTTGACAAACTACTACTCATGCCCAAATCCTGCTGCAGACCATTTCCCTGCAGTCCATGAGCTAATAAATTTTACACAGCTAAAGAAGAAATAGAATATGTAACAGAGACTATATGTGGCCCACAAAGCCTAAAAGACTTAGAATGTGGCTCTTTACTGGAAAAATCTACTGGCCCCTGATCTAGAAAAATGCCTGAATTTTAAAATCACCGTTTTGCAAATACCACCAAAGTAACATGAGATTCTGGCATGAAATTACTCCTAACACTATACACTAACATATTGTTAGGAAAAGGACATTCATATATCTCTATTATCCATCAAATGTTTATTAAGTACAGAATTTAAATCGAACAGATGAAACTTAACTTCACAAATACTGAGATAAAGTGACATTATAAACTTCCCGATGCAATGCAATGAGAAACATAATATTTGCCTAAACATTTTATCTAATCCAGAACAGTTAGATGAATCCAGTTTGAGAAACATTCTATGAGACAATTAGTCTGGACTCTTCAAAAATGTCAAAGTTGTAAAAGATGAGGGAAAAGGGTGGAGGGGAAGCAATATTCTAGACTGATGAAAATAAGAAACATGACAAAAAAATCCAATAGAATATCCCTGACTAATATAGAGAATATTTGAGAGCAAGTGGAGACATTTAAATTTAGACTGTATACTACATAATATTAATTACCAGTAGCAGATGTCTTGTGATTGTTATTGTAGTATTATAAAAGAATGTGCTAATTTTGGAAAAAATCCCTTAAGTATTTTTGTATAATCTTGAGGTCTGCAATTTGCTTTCAAGCAGTTCAGAGCTCCCCAAAGTGTGAGTGTGTGCATGTATATGTACATGTGTAACAGAGAGAAAATGAGTGTGTATGTGAAAAGGAAAAGAGACATAGAGACACACAAAGCCAATCCCAGAAAATATTAATTTGTGAATCTAAATAAAGGGTGCATGTATCTTTATGGTACTTCTTTTTCAAGTTTTCTGTTTGACGTTAAAAGTCGGAAGAATTTTTTTAAAGGCACTTGTTTATTCAGGGTGAACACAATCTTCAAATTTCTTTGCTAGATGTTGGTTTCCTGTAGTTGTTAATACTTTTGTGCCACCTGACTGCCTTATGACAAAATAAACTTAGCTATGAAAGAAAAACTGTCTGTGTAGCCATAAAGCCAA
>NW_016108644.1:4077-5990 GCF_001604975.1 Cebus imitator | reverse complement strand
CTTCTTAATGGAGAATGCAATGGAGTCACAGCTTACTCCTGGGTTAGGTTCTAACATTAGTCTATTAGGTGAAGAAAAAAGTATAGATCACTGATAATACTCTTGCAAATCTTATCAGATAAGAAAAAAGGAAATGTATCTCAAAAATGCCTCATTGCTGTTTTTTTTTTCCAGCATTTGAATCAATCACTATGGAATGTTTGGTTTTCATTTAAGGTAATACATTATTCAAATCAGTGCTGTGTTTAAATACAAAAGTTCCACTTAGCTTAGCAAGATGCTGACACTTTAAAAGGCATGAGGGAAAGGCCTTTCCTGTTCATTGAAGGAACTCACTGGAAGATTCCCCTGCATGATTTAAAGGATTACTTTTCCTTGATCTTTTATTTTTGTTGGTTATTATACATAATTCTTTGTAATTTATTTGCCAATAATATTTGTATATTTTTACGGCATACATGTGATACCTTGATACATTCATGGAATGTATAATGATCAAATCAGGCTATTGATCAGGTATTTAGGCTATTCATCACCTCAAATATTTATCATTTATTTTTGTCGGGAACATTTCAAATCTTCTAGCTATTTTGAAATATATATTGTTAATTATAGCCACCCTAGTGTGCTATCGAACACAGGTATTTATTTCTTGTAACTGATGTTTGCAACCATTGACTAAGCTCTCTTTATCCTCTCCAACACACATAAACCCATCCCAGCTTCTAGTAACCATCATTCTACACTCTACCTTCATGAGGTCAGCATTTTTTGGCTCCAACATATGAGTGAGAACATGTGTTACTTGTCAGGGTCTGCCTTATTTCTCTAACTTTAATGGCCTCCAGTTTCATCCATGTTGCTGCAAATGAAAAGATTTTTATTCTCTCTTATGGCTGAATGGAATTCCCTTGAGCATATATACCACATTTTCTTTACCATTCATCTGTTGATGGACACGCAGTTTGGCCCGATATTCTAGCTATTCTGAACAGTGCTGCAATAAACATGGGGTTGCAGGTCTCCCTTTGATATGCTGATTCCCTTTTCTTTGGAGAAATACCCAGGAGTGGGATTTCTGGATCATATGGTAGTTCCATTTTTAGTTGTTCAAGAACTCTCTATGCTGTTTACCTTCATAGCTGTACTAAATTGCACTCCCATCAACAGTATGTAAGAGTTCCCTTTTCTCACATCCTTGCAAGCATTTATGGTCTTTTTAATAATAGCTCTCCTAACTGGGGAAGATGACAACCCTGATTATTAGTGATGCTGAGAATATTTTTCATAGACATGTTGGCCATTTATACTTTAATTCTTATGAATTAAAAACACACATACAATATAACCCAGTCAGTTAGGCATGGATATGATAACTATGAGATAGACTAACCCTGGGAAGTGGCAGGAACTGACCTATGCAAATGCCGTAACTTCCTGAACCCTTCCTCCAGAACTACTTTCATGTGACTAACTCTGTTTCCACTCTTTCATACTCTTTCTGTTTACATATTTTCCCCCACTTTCATGTTCCTAAGCACTCCATTTTAATCTCATTGCACGACTGATTTTCAGCTTTGCTATTCTATGTGAGCACTGACCCCAAAAGGGACTTCCAATCTGTTTAGCTACTAGATGATGATACAGAATAGAGAAATAAACATAACATTAAATTCATATAATTGTATTAGCCTTTTACAAATCAAATCAACCATGGCAATGAACTCTCACCATCCATCTTTTGGTTCATTAATATTATAAGCAAATCTATTCCTCTGGGCAGATATTAAACATGAGAGAAATTAACAAAGCTACACTAATACAATCACAACGTCAATAATTTATAATCTGAGAAAAGGAACTGGTAAACCACATTTTAATTATATAGGCTCCACCAAAAGCATTGACAACAA
>NW_016108644.1:0-2680 GCF_001604975.1 Cebus imitator | reverse complement strand
TCATTTGGGAAAAATGAAAGTTCCTAATAAAAGCATTAAAAATGTGAAGATGAATTTCTATCACTTGTGTTTTGACAGATCTTAAATCCATTACTGTCAATGTGCTTTCTTTTGGCAACAGTTCTAGTGATGAATCTAGGTTTAAACACATAAGACATGATCAACCCTTCAACATTCTGGTCATCATGTTTCTTTACCAAGTTGGACACTTGAAAAGAAATGCTATTTAACCAGTTGTCTATGTTTAAAAAAAAAAAAAAAAAAGCAAATTAAAAAGAAAATGCTCATTAAAAAGTACTCCCACATGCATTAGCATACATTAGCATATCTGATTATCTAAAGACAATTTATTCGGGACAGATATTATCCCAATTTATAGTTGAAGATACTAATATCAGAGAGGTTTGGATTTGCCCAAGGTCACACAGCTTTAATTCTGAAAAGCTTCCAATATCATGTTTAGCTTTTATACCACCATACAACTGCTACAATAGAGCAAATGCGCTTTGTTTACACTGGCATCACTAAGCCATGGAGCAGTGTCTCACACCGAGTAGTTTAATGAATCTTTTGAAAATGAATGACCAGAGAAATGATTGAATGTCTGAGTCACTGTTGGGTTCCATAAAAGAGGTGATTTAGCTACCCTTTGGCAGGAAATGAATCCTTGCAGCTCATTACAGTGGCAGCTACAGCTCTAGAGATCTCATAAATTTTGAAGATTCCTAAAACATAAACACCTGAACTCCCAGTTGTAAGCTTCATTTAGAAATTTCCACCTCTTCTATGTGAGTCAAGTTAAGTTGGATATAACCATGAGATGTTTCGCGTAAGCCTCATGGTAACCCCAAGGCAAACATCTATACTAGATACAAAATAGAGGAAAAAAAATCAAAGCATACTACTACAGAAAATTACATAATTATAAAGAAAGACTACAAGGAGGAAAGAAAGGAATAATCTATAAAATATCCAGACAACAATAAATAAAATATCTATAGTAAATCTTTACCAATCAATAATTAATTTAAATGTAAATGGTCTAAAATTAATAAAATATACAGAGCAGCTACATAAATTTAAAACAGACCCAACTACATGCTGCCTAAAAGAGACTCATTTCACTTGTAAAAAAACACAGAGACTGAAAATGAAATGATGAAAATAGATATCCCATACAAATGGAAATCAAAATAGAGAAGGAGTAGCTGTTCACCAGATAAAATAACCTTTATATTCTAAAGTGTAAAAAGACAAAATATAACAATTCCCATACAAATGGAAATCAAAATAGAGCAGGAGTAGCTATTTATCAGATAAAATAGCCTTTATATTCAAAACTGTAAAAAAAGAAAATATAACAATTATAAATANGGACAGATATTATCCCAATTTATAGTTGAAGATACTAATATCAGACAGGTTTAGATTTGCCCAAGGTCACACAGCTTTAATTCTGAAAAGCTTCCAATATCATCCTTAGCTTCTATACCACCATACAACTGCTACAATGTAGCAAATGCACTTTGTTTACACTGGCATCACTAAGCCATGGAGCAGTGTCTCATATCGAGTACTTTAATGAATCTTTTGTAAATGAATGACCAGAGAAATGATTGAATGTCTGAGTCACTGTTGGGTTCCGTAAGAGAGGTGATTTGGCTACCCTTTGGCAGGAAATGAATCCTTGCAGCTCATTACAGTGGCAGCACAGCTCTAAAGATCTCATAAATTTTGAAAATTCCTAAAACAAAAACACCTGAACTCCCAGTTGTAAGCTTCATTTAGAAATTTCCACCTCTTCTATGTGAGTCAAGTTAAGTTGGATATAACTATGAGATATTTCACATAAGCCTCATGGTAACTCCAAGGCAAACATCTATACTAGATACAAAATAGAGAAAAAGAAAGTAATCAAAGCATACTACTACAGAAAATTACATAATTACAAAGAAAGACTGCAAGAAGGAAAGAAAGGAATAATCTATAAAATATCCAGAGAACAATAAATAAAATATCTATAGTAAACCTTTACTGATCAATAATTAATTTAAATATAAATGGTCTAAAATTAATAAAATATACACAGCAGCTACATAAATTTAAAACAGACCCAACTACATGCTGCCTAAAAGAGGCTCATTTCACTTGTAAAGAAACACAGAGACTGAAAATGAAATGATGAAATTAGATATCCCATACAAATGGAAATCAAAATAGAGAGGGAGTAGCTGTTTACCAGATAAAATACCCTTTATATTCAAAAGTGTAAAAAGAGAAAATATAACAATTCCCATACAAATGGAAATCAAAATAGAGCAGGAGTAGCTATTTATCAGATAAAATGGCCTTTATATTCAAAACTGTAAAAAAAGAAAATATAACAATTATAAATACATATGCACCACCCAGCATCAGGGCATCTAAATGTATAAAGCAAATATTGACAGATATGAAGGGAGAAATAGACAGCAATACAATAATTGAAGGAGATTTCAATATCACACTTTCAGCAATAGGAAGATGATCCAGGAGAAAATTAATAAGAAAATGTGGGACTTCACCTATACTTTTTTGTTCACCTATACTTTCAATCAAATGGACCTAAGAGATATATGTCGAACATTCACAGGATACATATTCTCCTCAAGCCCACATGAAACATTCTCCAGGATAGATC
>NW_016108643.1:12786-14692 GCF_001604975.1 Cebus imitator | reverse complement strand
GACCTTCAACCACAGAATTTTATAAACTAAAAGAGACTCCCCCAGAGTCCGCATGACTTCCTGGGTTCGCCATGTGTTTGGACCACATCAGCGCAAGTGCATCTGGAGCTCCTGGGGAGCAGCTCCCTGGTGGCTTTAGTGATTCACTGCTCGCTGTGCTGAGGTCTCCCTGTAGAATGTGTTGGGTTCACTGAGGCCTGTTTCCTGTTTGGAGGGGCGGTATCATCAGCACATGGTGTTGCTGAAGGAGTATCCTGAGCCAGGGCATGGCCACTTCATACTGGGTTAGAGACGCTGGAAGGAGAATGCTCTGTGAGACCGGCAGGAACCTCCCTGCAATGCAGAAGCTGAGCTGCAGGGGGAACTCAGGATCCACCCAGCACAGGCTCCAGCCCCGGAGCAGGTGCACAGGACACTGGGGAGAAGGTTCCTCTTTGGGATTGAAGCATACTTATTTTAAAGCAATGTTTATATAGAAATTTAAATAAGAATGTAACAAGGAGTACTGCTGTGTATTTAAACATCCTTTGGTATTTGTAGCATATACTTAGCCCAACAAGTCAGTAGGAACCACATTTTAAAAGATAAATTTTTAGACCTTTCAGATATATCTATAGTTTGAAACTGAATGTGATGATTTTATTAATTCAATGGGTCAAATATTAGGAGACACACTGGTACCAGCAGTTTCTGACCAGGATGTCTCTGTGTTTGCAGGTGTCCAGTGTGAGGTGCAGCTGGTGGAGTCTGGGGGAGGCTTGGTCCAGCCTGGGGGGGTCCCTGAGACTCTCCTGTGCGGCCTCTGGATTCACCTTCAGCAGCTATGCCATAAGCTGGGTCCGCCAGGCTCCAGGGAAGGGGCTGGAGTGGGTCTCACCCATTTATAGTAGTGGTAGCACATACTACGCAGACTCCGTGAAGGGCCGATTCACCATCTCCAGAGACAACGCCAAGAACTCGCTGTATCTGCAGATGAGCAGCCTGAGAGCCGAGGACACGGCCGTGTATTACTGTGCGAGACATAGCGAGGGGAGGCCCGTGTGAGCCCGGACACAAACCTCCTGCGGGGGGCCCGGAGACCACCAGGGGGCGCCCGGACGCTGTGCACGGGGCTGTCTCGGGGCAGGTGCAGGTGCTGCTAAGGGCTGGCTTCCTGCCATGGCCTGGGGCTGCCTCCTTGTCACATTTCCCCAGGGAACCTCCCAGATTTACAATTCTGTACTAACATCTGATGTCTCTAAAGGCAAAGGCTCAGAAGCAGTCGCCCCGGGTGAGTCCACAGGACCTGGAGCCTCCCTTTTAAATTAGGGGTTCCCCTGGTGATCACAGGGTTCTTCATTATCCCGACCCTGCTGTTGTACCAAACAAGAAACATTACACTTCAATTCATCAGGCTTTGCTTTAATTTTCCCTGAAAAATCACAGTAATAATTTTTGCGATAAATATCACAACCTACTATGAATAAGTCCTTTCTTATGTACTAAGGTTTCTTTTGAGGAGTTTACATGTATTACAGTTTCAATTTCTTTATGAGATATTAATATCTCCATATTAGAGATTATTTTTCTAAGTCATTTCTGAAAATTAATTTGCCCAAGGGCCCATATGGCTTCTGTTAGAGATGCAGGATACAATGAGAAATGTTAGCAGTAACAGCTGGAAAAACATTGAGAATATATTTAACTTAGTACATGTGCTCTCAAATATTCTTATTTCCCTACAGGTTGTTGCAGGTAATGATTTACACATGATATTTGTAATTAATACTAATAAGACAGGTTAAAATATTGTATCAATTATTTAAAGACATTTGATAATAACAAAATGCATGTTCCACATATTTTTGAACATTCTGATTTCTCTATGAAATGTGTTTATTAACTTATGATTATCAGACATCACCCT
>NW_016108643.1:6445-11952 GCF_001604975.1 Cebus imitator | reverse complement strand
ATATATATATATATCTTTTCCCTTTTTATTCAGAAAATACGTGGAGTATGTATTTCTTCATCACAAAACTAAGCTTAATTTGTTCATCTTTATGGAACTATAATTGATAATAAAAATTGTATATATTTAAGGTTCACCACTTGATGTTGTGTTATAAATTGTTATATTGTCACTATGACCTAGGAATTAGAATATCTATTACCTCACAGTTACCATTTTATTCCTTTTCATTTATTATGTTTGTGTCCAGTGAGAACACCTGATTTCTATCCTTTACCAGAGATCAGATTTGCAATACAGTCCATTGCTTTACAGTCCACCTCCAGAGATCAGGATAACTACAGTCCCACTGATGAGACCTCCAGAACCCATTCAGCCTGCCCAACTGCAACTTGATGCCCTGGACAAGCATCACTCCATTTCCCCTCCTCCCAGCCCTGAGAGCCACTTTACTACTCTCCACTTCTAAGAAGTTGAATATTTTAGATTCCACATAACAATGAAATAATGCAGCATTTGTCTTTCTATGTCTGACTTATTCCATTTAAAATAATGTTCTCCAGGCCCATCCATGTTTTTGGAAATATTATAATTTCCTTTTTGTTAAAGGTCAAATCATATTCCACCGTATGTTTATAGATTTCCATTATACACCCATTTACCTATGGCAATTAACTTTAAAAAATTCTAGGCCATTGTGAATAATCTTGTAATAGACCTGTGTTTTTAACTTCCTGATTTTATTTCCTTTGAATATATAGCCAGATGTGGGATCACCAGATTACATAATAGTTTCACTTTCAATTTATAAAATAACTTTTACTACCACACCATTAAATAATTCCCTTTTCAGCAGCTTACTGTCAGCATTTCATTGTCTTTTGTCTGTGTGATAATATTCATGTTAAGCAACCTGAGGTGATATCTCACTGTGGTTTTGATTGGAATTCTTCTGAAGATCAGCAGTGTTGATCACCTTTCTACGTCCTGCTGACTGTATGTCTTCCCTAGAATACAATGTCTATGCACAAGTTTTACCCTCTTAAAAATCAGTTTATTTGTATTTTTTGCTATTGTTTGGGTCCTTTATACATTTAGATAGAACCCCTCTTAGATATACAATTTCACATAATTTATTTTTCTGTGATTTTGGTGTCAAATCCATATAAATCATTTTCCAGATTAATTCCAGGATGCTTCTTTTTTTCTCTCTGAGTTTACAGTTTTACATATCATATTATTTTCAAGCCTTGAGGACATTCTTAGGTGACTTTTGTATATGATGTGAGATAAGATCTCATTTTCTTTCTGCATATGGATGTTGAGTTTTTACACCATTTGGCAAAAAGGCTATCCTTTCCTCATTGTGTGTTCTTGGAACACAAAATCTGGCAGAGACACGCAAAAGAGGAAAATTTTAGACCAATATTCCTGATCATAGACCTAAAAATCTTCAAGAACCTACTGGCATATTGAATGTGCTAGCACATTAGAAAGTTAATACCTTATGATCATGTAGGTTTTACACCTTTCATGCAAGGTTAGCTCAACATACATAAATCAATAAAGGTGATTCATCACATAAGCAGAATAGAAACCAAAAATTATATGATTATCTCAACAGATCCTGAGAAACTTTTCATAAGATTCAACATTTTCCATGATAAAAACCCTCAGCAGACTAGACATCAAAGAAACATACCTTAAAATGATAATAGGCATGTATGACAAACCCACAGCTAACATCATATTGAATCAACAAAAGCTCAAATCATTCTCTTCATAATTGCAGCAAAACAGGAGTACCCACTCTCATCACTCCTATTTAACACAGTACTGGATGTGCTAGCCAGAGAAATCAGGCCAGAGAAAGAAACAAAACACATTCACATAATTAAATAAGTATTCAAACTTCTCAATTTACTGTTGATAGGATTCTATGCATAGAAAACTCTATAGACGCTTCCAAAAGAATCCTAGAATTGATAATCAACTTGAGTAATGTTTCAGGATATAGAACAAATATACAAAAATCAGTAGCTTTTTTATACACCGACAACACTCAGGGTTAGAACTAAATAAAGGACACAATCCCTCTTATAATAGCTATAAAAAAAGACATACATAGGAACACAGTTAACAAATGAGGTGAAAGATCTCTGCAAGAAGAACTACAAAACACTGTGGAAATAAATCAGAGAGAAAACAAATAAATGGAAAAACAATTCCATGCTCATGGATTGGAAGAAATAATACTGTAAAAATGGCAATATTCCTTTCAAATTTTACATATTCAGTGTTATTAATATACCAGTTTTATTCTTCAGAGAAATATTTTTGAAACTATTCTAAAATTTGTGTGTAACCAAAAAGGAGCCAACCTAGCCAAAGTAATCCTAAGCCAAAAGAACAATGACAGAAAGATCACACTGTTTGACTTTAAACTCTACTATAAAGCTACAATAACAAAAGCTGTTTGGTACTGATACAAGAACAAACACATAGATCAATGAAATAGAACAGAAAACTCAAAAATAAAGCTGCACACCTACAACCCTCTGTTTTTTGACAATTCTGAACAAACTTAACAAGCATTGGTTAAGGGCAACCTAGTCAATAAATGGTGCTGGTATAACTTGCTAGCCATAGGCAGAAGATGGAAACTTTATTCCCAACTATCATCATATGAAAAAGAAAATCAACTAAAAATGGATTATAGCCATAAGCTAAGATTTCAAACTACAAAAAAATATAGGAAGACAACCTAGGAATACTCGTCTCTGCATTGGCCTTGAGAAAGAATTACTAGCTGTGGGATTTGTCCCTACATTATTACATCAGAGTGTTTTTCACATCATGTAAAAAATGTTGACCCTGTGAAATTCACTACTTTTTCTATCATTTTATTGTCTTATACCTAAAATTTCTGAAGCTTAAGGGAAGCAAGAATTTTTCTCATGCACCAAAGCCTATGTCATAATTAACAGATGGAGATTAAACTCCAACTCTTTGAATGGAGAAATATCAACAAATTTTGATGTGATTATACTGTTTTAGATAAACATCCTTCTTCTCTCATGAATTTTATTTATTAGTTTATTAATAAGAGTATGTGTTTATCAATATTTATTTAATACTTTGGTTGAATTTTTCCAACTCTTTGGAAATTGGGAGCTTTTTCCAGTTGTCTCCTTCATCTTTTTGAAATATCTCATTTGTGTGTTTGTGTGTGTGTGTGTGTGTGTGTGTGTGTGTGTGTGTTTGCCTTTTTAAGTTTTTTAATAGTTATGTGAGGTACAAATACATTTGTGTTACATAAATATATTGCATAGTGATAAAGTCTGAGTTTGTAAAGTAAGCTGAACAGATATAGTACCTTGGAACCACTAAGTGATTAGTGATCTCATTTTCCAAATTGTATGAATCTCCCATGTCTATTTTTCAACTCTCTGTGTCTATGTGTACCCATTTTTTAGCTCCAACTTATATGTGAGAAAAAGCCATATCTGACTTTCTGTTTATGAGTTGTTAGACTTAAGAAAATGACCTCCAGTTCCATCCATATTGCTGCCAAAGACATAATTTCCTGCTTTTTTATGAATAAATTATTTTTCATTGTGTGTAAATACCACATTCTTTTTATTCAATTATCCATTGCTAGACACATAGATTAACTCGATCTTTGTTACTGTAAATATTGCTGCAATAAACGTATGAGTACATACATTTTTTGATACAATGATTTATTTGGGGGGTATATATCGTGTAGTGGAATTGCTGATAGAATGATAGATCTATTTGTAGTGATTTTAGAAGCCTTTACCATTTTTTTCCACATAAGTTACAGTAATTTACATTATCAGCAACAGTGTATAAATGTTTTTTCTCTGAATTCTCACCAACATGTCTAACTTTTTAACTTTATAATAAAAGTCATTCTGACTGGTGTAAAGTTGTGTCTCACTGTTGTTTTAAGATTTATTTATCTGATGATTAGTGTTGTTCAGCTTTTTATCGTCATATGCTTGGTCATTTGAATGTCTTCTTCACAAATGTGTGTTGGTGTCTTTTCCCACTATTTAACTGTGTAATTTATTCATTTGTTGTTGTTTCTGAGTTGTTTGTGTTCTTGGTAGATTCTAGATGTTAGTTCTTTATTGCACAGTAATGGAATAAATCTAAAAATCAATTGCAAATAAGTTGTTGAAACTATAAAAAAATGACGCAATTAGGCAGCACATGTTTGACCAAAAATTCGCTCAACAATAAAATTGATATTATTTTTTGAAAATACAAAGAGAAATGAAGACAGAGCATACGAAGCCCTCTGGGATACAGCAAAAGCAGTGCTAAGATAAAAGCTTATAGTTGTAAATGTCTACTAAAATATAAAGATTACAAGCTAGCTCTCTATTGATTTACTTCAAGGAAGTAAACAATTAGAACAAACCAACCCCAGAGCTAGAAGGAGAAAATAAAGATCATAGCAGAATTAAATTAGATCGAAGCAAAACAACAAACAAACAAAATGTAAGGAATCAACCAAAAATCATGTGGTTATTTACAAAGATGAACACAATTGATAGGTCCCTAATTATGTCAACCAGGAAAAGCTGAAGATTTAAATAAGCACAAGCAGAAATGATAAAGGTAGTATTACAACTGATGCCACAGAAATACAAAAGATGATCAAAACATACTGAGCATCTCTATGCTCAAAACTAGAAAATCTAGAGGAAATCAATACATCTCTGGAAATATTCAGCCGTCCCAAGTTGAACCAGGAAGGAATAAAACCCTAAATAGACCAATAAGAGTAAGAAGATTGAATCAGAAATTGAAAATCTTCCAACCATCAAAGCCCAGAACCAGATAAACTGACCGTCTAATTATACCAGATGTACCATTGTTACTGGAACTATTTCAAAAGATTAAGGAGAAGAGATTCTTCCCCAGCTTGGTCTACAAAAACTCATATCACCTGGTACCAATTTAGGCAAGGATACAACAACAACAACAACAAAAAGCTACAGGGAGACGTCCCCAGTGAACCCAGATGAAAAATCATAAACAAGTACTAGCTAACTGAAACCAACAGCACAATAAAAAGATAATACATCATGGTCAACTGGGTTTTACTCCAGGGATGCAAAGACTGGATAAAATAAACACATCAATAAATATGATTCGCTGTATAAACATAATTTTAAAAATAAGACCATCTCAATGGATGCAAAAAATTTTTCAGTAAAATTCAATACCCCTCGTGAAAAATCCCTCAATAAGCTTAGCAGCAAAGAAACAGACCTCAAAATATTAAAAGCCACATACAACAACCAACAAAAACTCTTAAGGATCTTAAATAATAAATAAAACAATAAAACAGGGATCTTCTTAAATTTCGTAAAAGCATATGCAACTGATTTATTCCATGGGCTGCTAGTGACTTAGCAGTGAAGACATGAATGACTGGAAAAAAGCCACATACAACAAAATCTCACATCATA
>NW_016108643.1:0-1346 GCF_001604975.1 Cebus imitator | reverse complement strand
TGTGTTTCCTAATGTCATCTCTACATATTTTTTAAAAGATCATTTTAAATGTGGACCTATTTTCACATGCAGCAAATGCAGATGATGCTTACAGAGATGAAAAGTCCTCAACTATGGTCACCAGCATCAGAGTCCTGAGGAAGCTCAGTGGTGCCTGGTAAGTCTTCTCCAATCAGACCCAGGACAGAAACCTCAAGGAGATTCCTGGACTAGAACAGTCGTTAGGAATTTTGGCCTCAGACAATAGAGAGGCTGGGCCAGGTTCAGTATCCTGTAGAACCTCACAGGTTTCATGTCTGACCCTTCTCCTGATGCTAAAACCAATCGCATCAGCACGGACCTGGGGCTCCTTTTGCACCCACTCCATGTCCTTCCTTTGCAGTGCTGGTTCTCCCTTTTTTATTTTCTTTCCCTGCTTCCTGAAAAAGAAACAGATGGTCTTCCTGGTTTACATTCCGGGCCTCGGGGCATTGTCTTGGAGTGCAGGTGGGGCTCAGGCTGTGGCTCCTGCAGCCACGTGGGAGAGGCTGATGGGGCTTCCTTCTCTCCCCATTTGCTCAGGACCCTCTGCTGTGTTGTGTGTAGACTCATCTGGGAAACCAATTGGCCATTAATAGTGAAGGGGATGAACTTATTTGATCAAAATGTGGTATGGATGTGGAATTAACCCTGTTCTATGCAAACTGTCAGAGTCATCTCCTTCAAAAGTAGTGTTAGAAAGAGCTTGTGAAATGTATTAGAATCAAAATGGAGCCACTTGTGTTAAAATCCTAACCAATGAAGCTGGGGAAGGCCGTGAAGGAGGGTCTAACACACATATTCCTGATAGCAAGAACTGTCATAAATGGACTCTGCACAGCCACAGCCTTGCACAAAGTCCACCACAACCTTAAAAGAATTTCTTCTCCAACAACTGCCCGTTCAACCTCACACCAATGTCACCTCTGATATTGATCCTTCTAGACCAGGATAATTGTCTCAAAACAGCTGGTGTAACCCTCCTCATTTTTCCTTAATTATGTATCTTTCTTTAACCAACCTGAATGCTCCCATATGTATTTCCATTTCAATACCAATCGTTAAAGTTTATTATATTTTAGAGTCACTCTCTGTTTATTATTCAGGGTTGACAAGCTACAGGCCATATTTCCGTCATACGTAGAGGATGACAGTTTGTGGAGGTGGCTAGGAACATCCAATGTCCATAGGATCATCCATCAGTAAGCACATGCTGGAGGTCCCAGAGGGAGCTGAAGCTGCTGAATCACCATGGAATTTCATTTTCTCCAGTTCTGCTCTGATGGAGTCAGGCCCACAAATTAATTTTATCAATGGCAAACTACCTA
>NW_016108642.1:13590-14919 GCF_001604975.1 Cebus imitator | reverse complement strand
AGGCACACGCCACCATGCCCAGCTAATTTTTTGTATTTTTAGTAGAGACGGGGTTTCACCATGTTGACCAGGATGGTCTCGATCTCTTGACCTCATGATCCACCCGCCTCGGCCTCCCACAGTGCTGGGATTACAGACTTGAGCCACCGCGCCCGGCCTCATTCTCTTCTACTATAAAAACTTTTTCAAAAATGCACATTCTTAGCTTAACTTCCCAATCTAGATTCTACATAAAGATAGTCTGGTGGCTGGCTCCTCATTAATCCCTTTCTGGGAGCGCTGAGGTCTTGTAACTAGGAAATTGCTCATGATTAAGGGTCCTTCATTTAAATCTTGCTGACTGACCTCACACAAAAAAATTAAAAGAACAGTAATCTTTCCAAAACTCCTATGAGAATACAAAAATAGTGGGAGAATGTAGACTTGTACAGTTTCCATTCAAGGTCTAGAACTGAATCTCTACTCCCTTAAAGCCACTCTCCTACTGATTCTATATGCTATGGAAACTTGTATCCGACCCAGAATGACCTCAAGGCTGATTTTGTTTTTTCCAACAAAGAAGTGACGCAAATTAGGATCATGACACCGAATCCGATGAAAATAAGTGAGAAACTTAGTCCCCAAACTTTCCAGCTTGGGAAGGAAAAGGGAAACATAAAGGAGTTCCCAAAGTGTTAACCTTTCATTTAAATATCTCAATATTTGAATGACTTCTACACACAGCCTCTTATTTATTTATTCATTTGTTTATGTTTTTGGAAACAGAGTCTCGCTGGAGTGTAGTGGCACCATCTCGGCTCACTGCAACCTCCGCCTCCCGGGTTCAAGGATTCTCCTGCCTCAGCCTCCTGAGTAGCTGACATTACAGGGGCCCGCCATTACGCGGTTAATATTTTTGTATTTTTAGCAGAGACGGGGTTCCACCATGTTGGCCAGGGTGGTCTCAAACTCCTGACCTCGTGATTCGCTCGCCTCAGCCTCCCAAAGTGCTGGGATTACAGGCGTGAGCCACCGCGCCCAGCCTACATAGCCTTTTTAACTTTTGTATGTGCAGTGACCAAACTACTAACCAAATATAACAAAACTGGCCGGGCGCTGTGGTTCCTGCCTGTAATCCCAGCACTTTTGAGAGGTCAAGGTGGACAAATCACTTGAGACCAAGAGTTCAAGGCCACTCTGGCCAACGTTATGAAACCCCGTTTTGCTAAAAATACAAAAATTGGCCAGGCGCAGTGGCTCAGGCCTGTAATCCCAGCACTTTGGGAGGCAGAGGCGGGGGGATCATGAGGTCAGGAGTTAGAGACCACCCTGGCCAACATGGTGAAACCC
>NW_016108642.1:12360-13535 GCF_001604975.1 Cebus imitator | reverse complement strand
ACTCCAGCCTGGGCGACAGAGAGAGAGAGAGACTCCTTGGGTTTCCTTTCGATATTCCCCAGAAAGCAGACCTTCACAGGAAAAGTGTTTGCCTTCAGAATCTTGACCATTCTCTACTAGTCACTAACCACAAACACCATAGTTGTAAGATTTCCAAAGAGGCTGGGGAGGAGGAGGATAAATCAACATCCACCAGGAAACAAAGTAGACAACAAGGTTAACAAGAAACAAAAACAAACCGTCATTGCTACACTTGCTAAAATGATACAGACTTTGAAAAGCGAAACAGTCAAAACCACAGGGTTCCTTTACTTCTGAAGCCTCTAGTGACAGAATCTATATTCCTAAGAGTGTATATTCCTAGGAAAAGAGGGATCACAGGCGATCAGACAACTCAGTGTTTTCATAACTTGACTAGTAACTGGGGGGAAGTGCATTGGTAAATGACAAAAAGTGACTTACAGTGCATTTAATCATCTGTTGGGGATATGGGGAAATGGCACGTCCCAGACAGCCTCAGTTTCCCCACTCAAAAAAGGCGAGAACAGGACACTTCGCTCAAAAGAGCCAGAGGGCCTTGTTCCACACGCCTCCACCTACTTCAAAGGTCCCTTCAAAGGCCGGACTCAGTAGGGGTTGCCAGTACAATTGAGGCATGACACCCGGAGCCCTCGGAGGGGAAAAAGGAGAAAGAAAGGAGGGTCAAAGTGCGCAAAGCTCTATCCGTTCCCGGAAAGCCATTTTCCCTACACACTGGGGGTGCCCTAGACCCAACATCTCCTCCCTAACGAACCACACCGGGAAGCCCCAGCATCTCTCCCTCCTTCCGGCTTCGCCTTCGGTTCCGGGCTGCCCCTCCGGCCGCGCCCCTCAACGCAGCCCGGTAGCCCCTCCTCTGGCAATGTCACAGCGGCCGGCCAGCCTGCCCACCCGCCGGCGCCAAGGTCTTCTCAACCCCGCGGCGGAAGGATGCCGGGCCGGGCCTCCCAGGCTCCTCCTGGGCCTACCTGCAAGGCGGACGGGAGCTCTGTTTGCAGTCCAGCGGACGGGCTGAGCCACAGGGAAAAAGAAGGAGGAGGCAGGAATAAAGCAAGGGTCCTCTCTACCAACCGGCAGGAGAAGGTGGCTTGAGCGCGGGGCCTCGCGGATAACTCAGCCCTCGACCCGGCGCCGCC
>NW_016108642.1:9514-10575 GCF_001604975.1 Cebus imitator | reverse complement strand
TTTTTGAGACAGAGTTTTGCTCTGTAGACAGGCGCCAGGCTGGAGTGCAGTGGCACAATCTCGGCTCACTGCAATCTCCACCTCCTGGGTTCAAGCAATTCTCCTGCCTCAGCCTCCACAGTAGCTGGGGCACACGCCACCACGTCCAGCTAATTTGTGTATTTTTTAGTAGAAATGGGGTTTCACCATGTTGGCCAGGATGGTCCCAATCTCCTGACCTCGTGATCCGCCCACTTCGGCCTCCCAAAGTGCTGGGATTACAGGCATGAGATGCCACGCCCAGCCGACCCTGTCTTAAAAATTAAAGCAGAAAAAAAAAAGTCCCAGCCTTTAAAGATTTTAATTAAACTCAAAGAGAGCACATCCTTACAATATTAGCCTTTTTTGTAATGTATTGGCACTTTTTAAAAAACCTCCTCCAAAATTAACAAACAAAAAGAAAAAAAAAGAAAGAAAAAAAAGTCTCCTCTGTCTTTGAAAATGCTGGCTGGGCCAGGTGTGGTGGCTCATACCTGTAATCCCAGCACTTCGGCCGAGGTGAGCAGATCACGAGGTCAGGATTTCGAGACCAGCCTGACCAACATGATAAAACCCTGTCTCTACTAAAAATACAAAATAGCCAGGCACGGTGGCAGGCTCCTATAATCCCAGATACTTGAGAGGCTGAGGCAGGAAAATCACTTGAACCCAGGCGGCAGAGTTTGCAGTGAGCCAAGATCATGCCACCTCACTCCAGCCTGGGCAATAGAATGAAACTCTGTCTCAAAAAAAAACAAAAAAACAAAAAGAAAAATTAGATGGGTATGGTAGCACAGGCCTGTAATCCCAGCTACTCAGGAGACTGAGGCGGGAGAATCACTTGAACCCAGGAGGTGGAGGTTGCAGTGAGCTGAGATAGCACCACTGCACTCCAGCCTGGGTGATAGAGTGAGACTCTGTCACAAAAAAGAAAAAAAGAAAAGAAAATGCTGGGCCGGGCGCGGTGGCTCACGCCTGTAATCCCAGCACTTTGGGAGGCCGAGGCGGGTGGATCACGAGGTCAAGAGATCGAGACCATCCTG
>NW_016108642.1:3650-5119 GCF_001604975.1 Cebus imitator | reverse complement strand
TGGACCCAGGAGGCGGAGGTTGCAGTGAGCCGAGATCGCGCCATTGCACTCCAGCCTGCGGAACAAGAGTGAAACTCCATCTCAAAAAAAAAAAAAAAAAAAAAAAAAAAAAAAAAAAAAAAAAAAAAAAAAAAAAAAAAAAACATTGCCTTATGGGGGAAACAAAGCAAGCTTGTGTCACAAGTTGAACTTAACAAAGAAAAAAAATGTAACTGGGCACCTTTGTTGCACAATGAATAGAGTGAACGTTTCCAGCCAACTCTTCATTGTCCATTCCCACCTCAGTGACATCCCTGTACATATTAGGCACAACCTTCTGCCAAATGGACCCGGTCTTTATAGAGCAAGATCATGATGGGGAATAGCATTTGGACTAGAAAGAAAACAGCAGATAATAATCCATAATTGTTTTTAATCTTGAGGATGAGTCACCCTCAATTTATTTCCAAATTTCTTCTGTCATCAGCTGTTCATTTCTTTACTCTGAAAATCACCAGATTAACACTGCCAAAGGCAGGTAGGAAATGATCCAAGAGGACAAGTCAGAGGTATCACATGGTGAGAGGCTGAGAAACTGGGAACAAGACAACCCTAAGGAAAGTCTCTTTTTTGTCCCAGCAAAGGCACCAATGTGTGAACCTAATTCACACTTTCATTATTCCAATCAAGTTATTTTTATATCAGTGTAATTTTAGAACAAGACTTGCTAGGGGATTATTTATTTCTTGGGAAATTCTGTCCATCACTCTGCATATCCAAGGTCTAGCACCAGAATTCACTTCAAACCAAGAAATCATATTCCTATTACCTCTCCTTTTTAGTATTTTCACATGCCTTCTTTATTCCCTGAATCTTCTTTTTGTACAAGGGATTTCCAAACAGAATGATCAAACAGACATTCTAACATCACAATTTTAAGAAATGTGATCTAGTTAAATGTGAGGTGTCTGAATCTGGGTGAATCTCCATTGCTCATCAATGTCTCTCAGTCCTTAGATCGCCTGTAAAGCATAAGCTTGCTATTTTATCTATATTCGAATTGCCTTTTTTAAGCTGATTGGGTTCTTAAACCCATTTAGCTTCTAACTCCGACTCAGGGTTGGAAATAGGAAATTGGAGTCCAGATGTTCTCCCTGGGAACTAGGTCCAAGTCACAGTCCAATTATTGCAGACAGGCTAAAGATGGAGGCTTCTGACTGTCTTTAACATCCCCTTAAAAGCACAAAGCTGCAAAGTGGGATTAGTAGCCATTTACTCATGTCCGAAGACCATTCCCCAACTGAATCTCTTCACACTTGCCTCAGATTATGCCTATACAGGCAGCAAAGTAGAAAAACTAAAATACCACCCAAATAATCCAGAATAGGTAAATATTGTGTTCATCTGAAATGCAGATAATTGAAACCAAAAAAGTGTTTTGACTATATGCTGTCTTCTCCTTTACTATTACTTTTTTTTTTTTTTTTTTT
>NW_016108642.1:0-1439 GCF_001604975.1 Cebus imitator | reverse complement strand
AAAAAAAAGGCTTACCAAATAAAATCAAATAGCATGCCAATCTTCAAAATCTCTAAAGAGCAAGAATGAAAGAGAAAAGAAGAAAATTCTGCCAAGAGATCCAAAAACACTTGTATGGAAAAGTCTTAACTTTACCCTCAAAATTTCAAGTGTAAAAGCACTTCCAAGGGACTTCAGGGGATTTCATGGACTATGGTAATTTATCCTCCCAGTGCTGAGAATGATAAAAGTCTGAGCATTTAGGGCAGAGATCAGAACTCAGGTGTTCTGCCTTCCTATATACCACAATTAGGAGAACCATGCCTCTGTAAGAGGAAGAATTTCACATGAACAAAGAGAGCATACATATAATCATGCAAATAGTAATAGTCAGTGATAAGGAAATGAATTCAGAAGTCAATTTAAAAAATACACACAAGGAATTCTCCTTAAGTGACTTCTTTATCAAATGATCCCAGGAAGTGCTAACAAAAACTAAAACAAAACAAAACAAAAAAAAATCTGGGGTGCAATGTCCTAATACAACAGCACAATGTTTCTATAATGTTTTCTTGTCCTGACTCACTATCACTACATCTGGCAGATGAGATGTCCCACACAGAGGCAAACCCTCTTAGATATTTGAGAGACAAATAGGCCCTGGAGTACCAGTTTGCATACCACTGTGTTCCTGCCCCACCATCAATTTCAGTAAATAGTTCTGAACCATTCAGACATGGTAGGCACTGTCCCCAACATGCAGGGCTCATTTCTTTTAGGCACTTATATTTATTTTTCTGGAGACAGAGTTCTGTAGTACAGTGGAGTGATAACAGTTCACTGCAGCCTCAACCTTCCAGCCTCCTACCTCGATCTCCCGAATATCTGGGACCACAGGCATGCGCCACCATGCCTAGCTAATTTTTTAATGTTTTCTAGAAAAGAGGTCTCACTATGTTAACCAGGCTGGTCTCTAATTCCTGTGCCCAAGCAATCCACCCACCTCCACCTCCCAAAGTACTGGGATTATAGCGCCTAGCAGGAGCTTACATTTCTAAGAAATAGATTAAGTGTAAATGTCTAAGAAGTCTCACAAAATTTTCAAATTTAATATTTAGCTAACTTTTTCCCTTCTAGGTATGACCTTTTTTCTTTTTTTTTAAGACAGAGTCTCACTCTGTTGCCCAGTCTGGAGTGTAATGGTGCTATCTCGGCTCACTGAAACCTCCACCTCCCAGGTTCAAGTGATTCTCCTGCCTCAGTAGCTGGGATTACTGGCGCCTGCAACCACACCCAGCTAATTTTTGTATTTTCAGTAAAGACGGGGTTTCACCATGCTGGCCAGACTGGTATTAAAATCAGAAGCTTGGGCCGGGCGCGGTGGCTCAAGCCTGTAATCCCAGCACTTTGGGAGGCTGAGGCGGGTGGATCACGAGGTCAAGAGATCGAGACCATCCTGG
>NW_016108641.1:29637-30643 GCF_001604975.1 Cebus imitator | reverse complement strand
TTCTTATAGTTCTTATTACCACCTTCGAGATAAGTGATAAGCAAGGACCTTGATCTTGTGGTTCACTATTTTATCCCCAGCCTCAATCACTTTGCATGGCATGTGAGAGTTACTTAAATGTTATTTACACAAAGGACTTTTGGGAATGGCCCATGACCTATTCGCTAGTCATAGTTATTAAAATGTTTAATACTTTCTCTGTATTTATCAAGTATTAGGCTGTATACAGCCAAAATGAACACATTGGGCTAGTATTATATTTGCTGTAAAGATTTTATTACTTTTTCCTGATATTTGCTTTCATTTATTTTGATGGGTATATATGGTAGATGGAGAAATGTAGACAAATCTCAGGACTCTACATAAATAGAGAGCAGAATGCTATGTATTTGTTTTTTTTTTTTCTTTTATATTTTGCCAATAAATAGGAATCACGCCCCATTAACTTGCTCATATAATGTCTACTGTGAGGTCATGCGCCTAACAGATATTTTCTGTTATTAATAGAGGAGAGGAAAGCTCAGGGGGTTCCCTGCAGGAGGCTGCATTTAAGCTGGCTCTTGAATGTGGCTCTGAGCTTAGACCTCTCCCTGAAGCTCCAGACCAGGAGCCAGCTGCCAGCTGGACCCCTCCATTTGGCGTCTCAAAGGAAGCTTGCACTCTGGAGGTCTAACTCTGAACACAGACAATTCCCCCACCTCAGCCCTGTTTCTTCTTAGGGAAATCACCATCTCATACCCAGTTGTCCACCAAACTCACATTTGAGGAAGGGGGCCTCTGCCCTGCCGTTCCCTGCACTGTGAGTGTTCTGGATGAAACCATGCTGAGGGCAAAAGGGCTCTCCATGCCAAGCAGAACCATGTGAGGCTTAACTCCAACTTCAGCTGTGAGAAGGGAAGGGCCCTAGTCCAGTTTGCTGTAGAAAGACCAGCCGGCCACTGTCTGGTACCTGGATGGCAGGGGCAGGGTATGGATAGAGAGACAAGGAGGGCCGGGCTGGGGAGGT
>NW_016108641.1:22093-23363 GCF_001604975.1 Cebus imitator | reverse complement strand
CAAGCAATCCTCCTGCCTGGGCCTTTCAAAGTGTGGAGGTTACAAGAGTAACCAGCCTGCAATGTTTAACTGCTGACTTTGATGCCTGGTTTTGGTTGTACTAGACACTCCCACTACTATTTTCTTTAAAAATTACTGGTTTGTTCAGCTCCTTCAAAAGATCTTTGGTGTTTCATACATCCTAATATGTGAGGCCAGGTGTGGTGGCTCATGCCTGTAACCCCAGCATTTGGGGAAGCCAAGGTGGGAGGATCTCTCGAGACCAAGGGTTCAAAATCAGTCTGGGTAACATAGTTTTTGAATGGCAGTTTATTTTAAGCCACTGTTTCTGGAAGAATTTAATCTGATCCAGTGTTGGATTTTTCTTTCACTCATAGAGAGAAAAATAAAGATAATAGCTATAGCATTTACTGAGCGCTAAGTATGTGCCCACCACTTGATCCTCATCAAAGCCTCTGAGGCATGGGCCACTGTACTACTGCCATCCCCATTTTATGGAGAAGATGCTGAGGCAAAGGGGGGTTAAGTACCTTGCTAAACATGGGCAGCTATTAATGCAGTAAAGCCGGGGTCCCTACCCACTCCTGTAATCAATGTGACACTTTGCCTGTGGACTCCAGACCAATTTCTCTGATGCTTAAAATTTGCCTGCATGAAATGCACTTTTGTGAAATACATTTCTTTTATTTCTTTTTTGAGATGGAGCCTTGCTCTGTCTCTCAGGCTGGAGTGCAGTGGTGCAATCTCTGCTGACTGTGACCTCCGCCTTCTAGGTTCAAACAATTCTCCTGCCTCAGTCTCATGAGTAGCTGTGATTACAGGTGGCCATAACCACTCCTGGCTAATTTTTGTATTTTAAGTAGAGGCAGGTTTTACCATGTTCGCCAACCTGGTCTTGAACTCCTGACCTCAGGTGATCTGGCCGCCTTGGCCTCCCAAAATACTCGGATTACAGGCATGAGCCACCGCACCTGGCCTCCTGAGTGGCATGAACCACTGCACCCAGCCAGAATAAAAGATCTTTAAATGGAATCATTTGGTTATATTGAAAAGTTTACTTTCAGTCCTGCCTATGTAACATGGTGAAACCCTGTCTGTCTCTACTAAAAGTATAACATTAGCTGGGTGTGGTGATGTGCACCTGTAATCCCAGCTACTTCAAAGGCAGAGGCAGGAGAATCACTTGAACCCAGGAGGCAGAGCTTGCAGTAAGCAGAGATGGTGCCATTACACTCCAGCTGGGCTACAATAGTGAAACTCGGCCTCAAAA
>NW_016108641.1:18940-21184 GCF_001604975.1 Cebus imitator | reverse complement strand
CCATGTTGTTCAAGGGTCCACTGTATTTGAAAATAAATTCAACAAAAAAGTTGCCTTGTTTTACAACATGTTGGATTCCTACCTCTCTCATATCTAAAAAGAAATACCCTCTATTTACTATCCCATTGAGATAATACGACCTTTAGAATAGAACATAGGGCCTGGTGTTGTTGTTTACATCTGTAGTCCCAGCACTTTGGGAGGCTGAGTTGAGCAGATCACCTGAGGCCAGGACTTTCAGACCAGCCTGACCAACATGGTGAAGCCCTGGATCTACCAAAAATATAAAAACTTACCCGGGTGTGGTGGTGTGCGCCTTTAATCCCAGCTACTCCTGAGGCTGAGGTAGAAGAATCACTTGAGCCCTGGAGGTGAAGGTTGCAGTGAGCCAAGTTCACGCCACTGCACTCCAGCCTGGGCAACGAGCAAAACTCCATCTCCATTTAAGAGAAGTTCATTTTCTCAATCATTAGGAAGAACTTGAAAGGGTAGAAAACTATGGTCGTTTGAGAAGAAGAGCAAGTGCAAGTGGTCATATTTGAATGTAACACACTCAACTGGGTTGGGAAAGAACCGGAATCTGGAGATTGGTCATAAAAGTGCAAAATCGGGCATTCTTGTAAACCATGTAGTCTTGCAAACGCTGAGAAGACACAGCACTGAGCCCTGGGCCTTTCTTCTATAAAGTTTTTGTACAGGCTGAGGATCACGTATCGGAAAATCCAAACTCTGAAATTCCCTAGTGAGCATTTCCTTTGAGTGTCATATTGGCACTCACAGTTTTGGGATTTTGGAACATTTTGGATTTTGCACTTTCAGATTTGGGATGCTCAACTGGTATGTAATGCACATATTCCCAAATCTGAAAAAATTCCAAATCCAAAGTGTTTCTGATTCAAAGCATTCAGATAAGGATACTCAACCTGTAATGGATTGTACTAGATATATATTAGATTACCAGTTGTCAAAATTTGTATCTCAGAATCCTTGTTCTGTGTCAGTAAAACAGGGATTTCATATGCCTTTGATTCAAATTTTAATGTTTTAACCTTTAAAATGTTATATATGTTTATATACACTCAAGTGCATGTCATGCTAAATTTTAATATATGAGGACAACTGATTTGTACCACAAGCTTATCTCAAGAGCGTTATATTGAGTGAAGGCTGAGCATGGTGGCTCACACCTGTAATCCCAGCACTTTGTGAGGTCCAGGTGGGTGGATCACCTGAGGTCAGGAGTTGAGGACCAGCCTGACCAACGTGACAAAACCGTGTCTCTACAAAAAATACAAAAATTAGCTAGGCATGGTTACACACACCTGTAATTCCAGCTACTGGAGAGGCTGAGGTGGGAGGTGACTTGAACCCGAGAGGTAGAGATTGCAGCGAACCAAGATTGCACCACTGCACACCAGCCTGGGTGACAGAGCAAGACTGTCTCAAAAGCAAATATATATATATACATATATATATATATATATATATATATATATATATATATATATGGTTAAAGGTCACATACTGTATGATCGCATTTATGTAACATTATTGAAATAAAAAGACTTCAGAGATGGAGAACAGATTTAGTGGGTACTAGGAGCTCGGAATGGGAGGTGAGGGGTGGTGTGGTTGTAAAGTGGTAGCATGAGGGCGCTGTGTAGGGATGGAACAGTTCTCTATCTCAGGTGTGATTATACAAAGCTGCAAATGTGATAAAATTTCACCCAACCACACACACACATACTGCATACAAATCCTAGCATTCTCAAGTCCCATTTTGCATACAAAACTGTTGGAACCTGAATACACTTGGGATTGTATCAAGGTCAGTTTCCTGATGGTGACGGTGTACTAGAGCCACATAAGTTATAACATTGGAGGACTTTATGCAAGCATACTTGGGATCTCCCTGTGTACTTTTTTGCAAATTCCTGTGGTTTGTAATTATAGTACTTTTAACACAAAAAGCCGGTCAGGCATCGTGGCTCACATGTGTAAACCGCAGCACTTTGGGAGGCTGAGGCAGGTGGATCTGCTGAGGTCAGGAGACCAGCCTGGCCAGCAGGGCGAAACCCCGTCTCTGCCAAAAATGCAAAAATTAGCTGGGCATGGTGGGATGTGCACCTGTAGTCTCAGCCACCTGGGAGGCTGAGGCATGAAAATTGCTTTCAACCTGGGATGCAGAGGTTGCAGTGAGCTGAGATCGCACCACTGCGCTCCGGCCTGGGCAACAGAGCAAAA
>NW_016108641.1:11242-16312 GCF_001604975.1 Cebus imitator | reverse complement strand
AGGCTGAGGCAGGAGAATTGCCTGAACCCAGGAGGTGGAGGTTGCGGTGAGCCGAGATCGCGCTATTGCACTCCAGCCTGGGTAACAAGAGCGAAACTCTGTCTCAAAAAAAAAAAAAAAAATTATTTTGATGAGTTTTGAGACAAATCCCATTGAGATAATGATTAGAATTGTGCTAAATTTATCGATGAATTTGGGAAGCAGTCAGTTCTTACCAGCAGGTCTTTCTGTCAAGGAGCATACTGTATCTGTTTATTCTGGAGTTGCCTCTCTGATAACAGTTTTAACCTAGATGATCATTGTAGCACTGTTTTGTTCTAAACACATATATTACAAAGATATGAGGGAAAAGCCTCATATCATCTCTTCTGGTTTTCATTTCACTTTTCACATTTAATTTTGGGTCTGAAGAGAGTTTATCATGATGTATGTCATATGTATACTCAGGCTCTTGTAACAATCGGCAGTATAGTGTGATCTCTCTTATTATCATTAATGATTAAGGACTATTTATTCAAGTTGATAACAGTACTTAACTCTTATGTTAGATAAAAAGGATGTTTCTAGTTTTTGAGAGTACACATTAAGATAGTGCCCTTACTATTGTTTCATTTGAAAAATGTTTCTGGGGGTTATTTTTTTGGAAAAACCTCTTTGAGGTAATACGTAATCATTGTGAAAATTTCATACAATATTGCAGTATATAAAGAAGGAAGTGCCTTTTGAAAAGATGAGAGTTTTATTCTCCAAACTTTGAGTCATTGACGTGCCTCCTTGTTACTTTTGCCATATATTTGTATCATCTGTACTGTTAATTCATAGCAATTTTCTTAAAATTTACTAAAGAAATCCAAAAATCCTTAGTGATAAGAGCTGTGAACTCATACATTAATGTATATTACATACATACATAACGATGTTTTACGTACATTGATGCATATTAAATAATGATTTATTCAAATGTGCGTATACTTTATAACACACTGGCACAGTGAATGGAAGTATAGGTTCTGAAATCAAGGTTTCACGGTTTTAAATTCTGATTATGCTATGTCCTCCTTCAGTGATAGTAGATAATAAACTTAAGCCTCTGCTTCCATTTTATTTGTTAAATGGGGTTAGTATGCCACCTCCCTTGTAAGGTTATTATAAAATTAAGCAGCAGCTGTACAATCAGTCAGCAGAGCCCTAGTACATAAGAGTTCCACAAATACTAGCTATCATTCAATACAATAATTTGTAAATACCTCGTGTCTCCTTCAAAGCTAGTTCTCACAGAAGCACCTCAGTTTTAAAGTGCTTATGTAGTATTCATTTTAAGAATATACTACGATTTATGAAACAGCATTTTGTAATTATTTTTTGTCATTTTTTTTNATTTATAATCACCTTGTTTAATAATGAGGTTTTCATGTTTTTATTAACTGTGTTTCTTCTGTTTAGATAAATCTTAGAATTTTTCACATTGATTCAGACAAATGTCAGTACAAAGGTCTTTATAAGTCTAGGAAAACTTTAATAATTTTTCTTGGTAATTTTTGTCTGTAGATTCAAGTTTCGAAGGGCTTTTCCAATTCTGATATCATGGAAATATATGTAATTTGTTAGTTAAAAAAAAAAAAACATGACTTCTTTAATCCCCTAGATTGTAGTTTACTAAGTGTTATCTTAGTCTTCTGGATATTGCCTGTTCATATCTTTGCTCATTTTTCCCCCTTCTGGGTTATCTTTTCTTCTTATTGCTTTATAGTTGTTCTTTAGATATCACAATGGTTAATCTTTTGTTACATGAGTTACATGTATTTTCTCCTGATTTGTTACTTGTCTTTTAATTTTGTTAACGGTGTCTTTACATAGAAGTTTTAACTTATGTGGTCCAATCTTTCTCTTAAAAAAGAAATCTTCATTATTCAACTTGAAAATCTTTCACTTCTTTATAGCTTTGGTTTTTTTTTGTGTGTGTGTGTGCATGTTTTAAATTGTTTAGCAAATCTCTACCATCCCAAGATTATCTTTGAAACATTTTCATATATTTTATGTGAAAAAAATTTTTTTCATGCTGAGCTCATTTAGTTTGTATGGAATTTCCTTTCGTGTCTAGTGTGAGGGTAGGAATCTAACGTTTTCCCAAATGCATAAGCTTTTGTGTCTCTCAGTTCATTGACCTGTTTATATTTCAAATGCCACAAGGTCTTTCTGCATACATAAAGCCTCTTTCTGGATTCTCAGTTCTGTTCCAGTGACAGGTCTGTCTGTGTTTATTCCATTACCTCCCCTCCCCTGTGGCTTTTTATAGAAGTTTGATATCTGATAGGGCAAATATGCTTGTTTTCAAATTGTTCTTAGCTATTCCAATGAATTTACTGTTTCTGGTGAATTTTAGAATTATTTTGACGAGTTTTGAGACAAATCCCATTGAGATAATGATTAGAATTGTGCTAAATTTATAGATGAATATGGGAAGGAGTCAGTTCTCACCAGCAGGTCTTTCTGTCAAGGAGCATACTGTATCTGTTTATTCTGGAGTTGCCTCTCTGATAACAGTTTTAACCTAGATGCTCGTTGTAGCACTGTTTTGTTCTAAACACATGTATTACAACGATATGAGGGAAAAGCCTCATATCATCTCTTCTGGTTTTCATTTCACTTTTCACATTTAATTTTGGGTCTGAAGAGACTTTATCATGATATATGTCATATGTATACTCAGGCTCTTTCTTATTGTCATTAATGATTAAGGACTATTTATTCAAGTTGATAACTGTACTTAACTCTTATGTTAGATAAAAAGGATGTTTCTAGTTTTTGAGAGTACACATTAAGATAGTGCCTTTACTCTTGTTTTATTTGAAAAATGTTTCTGGGGGTTATTTTTTTGGAAAAACCTCTTTGAGGTAATACGTAATCATTGTGAAAATTTCATACAATATTGCAGTATATAAAGAAGGAAGTGCCTTTTGAAAAGATGAGAGTTTTGTTCTTCAAACTTTGAGTCATTGACGTGCCACCTTGTTGCTTTTGCCATATATTTGTATCATCTGTACTGTTAATTCATAGCAATTTTCTTAAAATTTACTAAAGAAATCCAAAAAGCCTTAGTGATAAGAGCTGTGAACTCATACATTGATGTCTATTACATACCTACATAACGTTGATGTTTTATGTACATTGATGCATATTAAATAATGATTTATTCAAATGTATGTATACTTTATAACACACTGGCACAGTGAGTGGAAGTATAGGTTCTGAAATCAAGGTTTCATGGTTTTAAATTCTGATTATGCTATGTCCTCCTTCAGTGATAGTAGATAATAAACTTAAGCCTCTGCTTCCATTTTATTTGTTAAATGGGGTTAGTATGCCACCTCCCTTGTAAGGTTATTATAAAATTAGCAGCAGGTGTACAATCAGTCAGCAGAGCCCTAGTGTATAAGAGTTCCACAAATACTAGCTATCATTCAATACAGTAATTCATAAATACCTCGTGTCTCCTTCGAAGCTAGTTCTCACAGAAGCACCTCAGTTTTAAAGTGCTTACATAGTATTCATTTTAAGAATATACTATGATTTATGAAACAGCATTTTGTAATTATTTTTTGTCATTTTTTTAAAAAAGCAACAAATAACAGGATTGGTTTGTAATATGTATCACCAGATTTCCCTCCCAAAGGACTGTATTAATTTGCTGTTCTGGCAGTTTTGACTTCATGATTTAAATATTTGGTGGGGGGCAATAGTGGGTTTAAAAATAATACTTGTTTTTGTTTTAGTTAACATTATTACTCACTAGCCATTAAGGAACACATTAATTACTATTTATTGTTGAATCTGTGCAATTTTCTGGGAAATAGGTATGCCTGCTTCTGTGTGTGTGTGTGTGTGTGTGTGTGTGTGTGCGCGTGCGTGTGATGCAATTTATGTGTATGGTACTAGAAATTGAGAAATTATGGTAATTTCATATTATTCTGGTCTGGGATCTCTGGAATATCAGAATTGTCTCCAATCTATAGCCACTGTTTTCAAGTCTATAGGGTCGATGGGAGAAAGATTTGGATTAAACATTTGCAGTGACAACTGGAAAACAAAGGGACTGTTCCTTGGGCTCTTTCATTTCCCCTAAAATTCACTTACTCCCCCTCTACATTGCCTCCATCTCCATCTGTCTCCCTGGCTCCTGAAAAGACAGCACTGTTAAGCACTGTTTAAGGGTCAGATCAACCATCTGGCCCTTCTTGCAGTCTCATTTTTTGGTGGCTCCCATGTTTATGCCTGTTCTGTGTTTTTCTTCTGCTGTTAAGCTGTCTGTTGTTGGTTCATTTCTGCAGTGAACCTTTAGAGAGGAAAGTGAAAGCTTTCCTTCCAGCCATACAATAGAATGACAAAGCAGAAAAGTTTAGACAGAATGTCCCATTTAAGTGCCAAAACTTCATACTCCATTTCTGATAAAAAGCACAAAGGTTGAAAAAACAAACAAACTTATCTTTTGACCCAAAGCTCTGTTGACATTCTATTAAACAAGCTTCAACCTATTTAATTTTTATAATGTAAATGGCAGATATTTTTATAATTCTTACACTAATAAATCATTTCTCTGATGTTTTTGGTAAAACCCAATATTAACGATAAAGTCCAGAGCAACGAATTGTTTTAAATGATTTTTTCTTATGTGTGATTACAAGTATACCTCTACAGGAAGATAGTATACTCTCACACAAGCTAATTTTTTGGAGTAAAAGACCTACTGTGGAAACTCCCAGAAACATAATAGTGTAAGCATCCACAGAACGCCAAGAAAGTCATGCCCAGGATACAAATAATCAGGTGGAAAAATGATCTCCTGGAATAATAATAGTTGAAATAAAGGTCAGTGACATTTACAATATTTCAGTAAAAAATGATATCCTTAGAAACTGTCAAGCTTCTTTAAGAGGTAACCACACACCTCAGATATCACCAGGGGATTCCACTGCTTTAAGAAAGATTAGAAGTCACCAGTCTCATGTTTTTTGCATGGCTGGCAGTGTTTTCAGGCATTCTACATGTAGAGTGTCTTTTGTTTTTCTTTTT
>NW_016108641.1:6089-9184 GCF_001604975.1 Cebus imitator | reverse complement strand
AAAATGGGATGTTGGGCACCTGGAGGAGGGGGTCTGGGAAAGAATCTGGTTCAAACTAAGTCTTCAAGGGTGAGAGGGAGGTTCAGCTACAAGTCAGGGAGAAAGTCTATCAGGGAAGCCACAGGACACACAGGGCAAGAAAGTGGGAGGCTCAGGAGCAATTAGATGGAGACCAGGGCTCTGGTTTCCACCACACCTTTTCCTGTCTGGGTGCTGCCTAAGCAACCCTGGGGCTTTGTACTCCCTCTCCACCAATCCCAATCCCCATCCCCGGAGTGTGGTACCTCACAGTGGGCGTTCCCCAGAGCACCTGCATCCTCAAATGCCGCTACCCCATCTCAGCCCCACACGCACCTCCCAAGGCTCTCTGGGACCTTCAGAGACCTGATTTCTGGTCTTCCCCACCAGCTCCCTGTTCCTGCTTCTGGGTGGCTCCTTCCTTCCTGAGCCCTCAGGGTTTCTCATGGCCAGTCTTGGCTGCAAAACATAGAAAACAAATGATGGCAGGACAACAGGAAGAACCTCACAGACAAGCAGAGTGGGAGCTCCACAGCCCTCTCTCAGCCATTCATATTCTAAGCAACAAAACATCAGAAGGAGGCAGAAATTCCCAAGAGTAAACCATCTCCATCACATCCAGGGAGCCATCCATCCATCACCCTGTATCTCAGGAACAAATGTTGGAGCTACACTGGATTTAAGCATGCATGGTACATTTATAAAAATTAACCCCGTCTCTACTAAAAATACAAAACATTAGCTGGGCATGGTGGCGCCTGCCTGTAATGGCAGCTACTGAGGAGGTTGAGGCAGGAGAATTGCCTGAACCCAGGAGGCGGAGGGTGCGGTGAGCCGAGATCGTGCCATTGCACTCCAGCCTGGGTAACAAGAGTGAAACTCTGTCTCAAAAAAAAAAAAATTAACCTGACTTTTGTTCATCAAGCAAATCTCAATATATGTCAGACAAATCCAATGACACAGCAGGTTTCTTATCACAGAATTGTGCTAGAAGTCAATAATTAAAAGCTAATCAAAAATTATTATATTCTTGGAAATTCAAAGTGCCCTTATAAGATGTCAGCAGAAGAAATAATCCAAAGTGAAACAAGACTGCGGTTACACTCAGTGAGATGATCATAACGTGGCAAGCAAATGTTTCCCTCTGGCCCAGGAATTCCAGTCTGTGGCACAAGGTCGTGTGGTCTCAAATCGCCCCAACACACCTAGACATGTTAACATCTGACATAGGGTGATGGTGTCACTTACCTATATTATCTTACCGCCTGTGAAGGTGGACTTTTAATTCTGAACCCTAATGAAGGGGAGAAAACCAAGCTGACTCTCATGGTTGAGCTCTCAGGAATGTCCAAGGAATCTGTGCATTTCAAGAGACAAAGTTCATCAGCCTCTCTCCTGGGGGATTTGACCACAATACCCAGAGGGTTTGGCAGYATCAYGAGTGATGGCTAGGGAGTGCCAAGCTGGTGAGCAGGACCCASGGGTCTGGTGWCCWGGTCAGACCCCCACTGTCCATTATCTTTCCTGGACCCATCATCAGCTAAATTTCCCAAAGGCCTGCCTCTGCCTAATCACACAGACTGTGCTCAAATGTACTCAGGCCTCTCGCAGCTGTAAACCACTGCTGTAAATCTCCTTACAATTTACTATGACATAAAGTTGTTGTAAACTGCAAATACTCGATTCATGCTACAAATGGAAAGCCGATGCCTTTACCATAAATAGAAAAACAACCCTGAGACACAAGGAAAACCAAAAACAGATATAACAGAACTATGGCATTCAATTCTATTCATATGCTGTCACCTGCATAAAGAGCCCCAGATTTGGGTTGTCTTGGTTGTAAAACAAGAGACCAAGTAAGCGGGTGTTGAAGTCAGATTAGCCCAAAAGTGAATGGCAGAGAGTACCATGATGTCTATGAAGGGTTGCTGGGGTCACTTTGACTATAGCCCAAGAAGAAACAGGGCAAGGAAGGACATGTGAGCAGAATTTGGGGCCTCAAACAGGGGATGTGATTCATGCAGCTCAGGAAATGCTCCCAAAAGCCAGAGTCGACCTCCCTTGGAGGCAGGTCCCTCATGGAGGCAGAGCAAGGCACCTTAGATTTGAGACCAGCTGTGTGACCCTGGGCTGGTTTCCTTACACACAATGGAAGTGTTAATGGCTGTGTCAAAGGCTGTGTGAGGATAGCAGAAGCAACCTGTTGAACGCCTGTGTACCAAGTGTCATCACATCACAAGAACATTTTTTCTTCCAGAGCTGTCACCTTGGAAGGTCCTTGGCCACTAAAGGCAGCGATAATGATAACAGCAGCAAATCATCATCTATGGCTGATGATGGAGAGCTAGGGGCTAGGGCTCCTAGGTTCTTGATAAGAATGAGGGTCTGGGGACTCCTGGGGGCAGCTGAGTGAGTCCTGTAGGGCTCCTGGGTCCCCAGGGACCAAGCCTGTCTTCAGTGGCACTGGGCCTAGGCTGGGATGCTGGGGCAGACACTGGAGCATCAGCAGGACAAACAGCCACAGAGGCCGTGGATCCATCAGAGGTGGCAGGTGTGGGATCATCTGTCTACCGAGTAGAGTCACCAGGCCTGGCTGACCACTGCCCCCACAGACGAAGCCCTGTCCCTTGCCTCACACTTTGACAGGGCAGTGGCTGGCACCTGGGGCCTCATGGAGCATCACCCTAAGACCTCTGTGTCCTGGTCATTAAAGGGGAACTTGAGTCCCTCAGGGCCACTGGAACAAGGAGGAAGAATCAGGCCCCACGATGTTTTGGGACAGTGTTCGGCACAGAAAAATGTACAGAATGCATGCACGACACAGGGGAGCTCTTGGTGCGGGAGCCAATATTTTACGACCTCCAGCCCTAATCTGAGCACTCTCACCTGTGCAATCTGAAAGACATAGGAGACTTGCAGGAAAGATAGTGCCTGGGTTTAACTTAAAGAAACTAAAATGTTGAATGTTCACACTCCTGATATCCTTCCATATCAACTCTCTCAATGCTCCCATCTTCACTATCATACAAGGTAACTGAGGCAGTCAGATTTACTAACTCAATGTCACTCAGCTG
>NW_016108641.1:1914-4171 GCF_001604975.1 Cebus imitator | reverse complement strand
CCTCCCTAGTAGTTGAAACTACAGCCACGTGCCACCTTGCCTGGCTAATTTTGCGTTTTTAGTAGAGACGAGCTTTCTCCATGTTGGTCAGGCTGGTTCTGAACTCCTGACCTCAGGTGATTAACTCAACTCAGCCTTCCAAAGTGCTGGGATTACAGGCATGAGCAACAGCTCCTGCCTAAATTTTGCAGGATAATAAATAGCCTTTTGAAGTACCACTGGGCACTTGTCTGGTTGTTTTTCTTTAGGTTAACATGCCAGCAATTATTCTTTTTGAGTTTCTGACCGAGATAGTGGTTTTTATCCAAATAAGTCAAGCACTCTACCCCATCCCTAAGCCACTTGCATGAAGCGAAAAAGGAGGGAAGAGCCAGTACTGTTACTGCCTACGCTTCGCCCAGCATGGCCCCCTGTGAGACGTGGGGCAGCAGAGACCCGGGAACTGTTCAAGGGTGCTGGGACCCATCTGTCTGTGCTCACCTTCCTCAGGTACTCACATGGGGGATGTCACTGACTTTAAGTGCTGCTTCAGTTCCTTGGTGAGCTGGCCCTGGCCATGGGGCAGGAACTGTGGGGTCAGGACTATACAGGTCTTCACCACCTACAGAATAGGAACAGAAGCTCATGATGTGTGCCAACCTATTAGATAATTAAATGTTTAAAAATATTTCTTGAATGACTGGAAAAACAAGGTGATGCTTGAGTCTATAGTGGTTTTAAGATTTATTGCTGAGGTAAAATGAGGAAACTGAGGCAAGTATAAGAAAATGAGAAGCTAATTTATTCAGCTCCTGGGTGAGGTTCTGTGGTCCAGGGAGGGGCCAAAGAAGTCACGCCCGACTGTTTAGGTCATGGGGTTTTATGGGGAGGGAAGGCGATTGATTGGCTATTGGGGAAACAAAGCAAAGGCAATTTTATTGGCTGTCAGGAAGCAGGAAATACCTGGAGCTAGTTGCCATTGGTAGGCGGGTGGGACTTTGGGTAAGTGGGCCTTGATTGGCTGTTGGGGAAACAAAGTGAAGGCAATCTTATTGGCTATTAAGAAGCAGGAAATACCTGGAGCTAGTGGTCATGGGTAGGCAGGCAGGACCTTGGGGAAGCGGGTCTTCTGGGGGCATACAGAGCAGACTGCTACCGGGCAGGGTTTGATGGGGCTTCTTTAAAAAATTTTTCTGCATGATTTATCAACAGCGGGCTGGGGGTTGAATGCATAATTTAGTGCTGAATGTGGGCTTGGGTCTGGCATGCGGAGGCGGGTGCGGGGAAGCCGTGCGGCAAGGCCAGATGACGAGCTTGGGTGATGACGTAGTTATCAGACGCAGAGAGAGATGGATGTGTCCATTTAACCCTCTACGAGGCAGCTGGCCTTACATTGGTCAAGAGCATGGGGGCCTCAGAAAAGGTCAGAAGCAAGTTCAAATTCCTATACTTTGAATTTCTCCTTCATGCCATGCAAAATTAATTTACCCCTCTTCACCTCAGTTTTCTTTTGTGTGAAATGGAAACAACTTCATTCCTCATTCAGTTTCTGTCAAGGATTCTAAAACACTCAACTCATTTAAATGTATCATAATTTCTGTCGTAACTAGTGGGATCCGTTTCACTATTATTGGATATACAGTTCTGTGCCTGAAACCTGTAAAAGAGAAAATCTTATGTCTCCAAGTGTCAGTGATGTGTCATTGTTGTGGTATTAGTCATAACTGTATTTTAATCACACAAGGCCGTGTACATGGCAGGTTCTCAATACACACTTGTTCAATCAATGCATGTGGGCTCCACTGCCACACTGTTAGGTCCTATTTGGCCTCCACCACTTATTAGCTGAGTGATCTGGGCAAGATAATTCATGTCTCCGTGTCCTTCTCTATAAAAGACATATAATAAGAATCCTCAGATCCTTAGGTTGTTGCCAGGAGTGAGTGACTTGGCAAATAGCAAGGGCTTGTTAAACATTAGCTGTGATGAAACTCCTTCCAAATCGTCCTTTGCAGAGCCACAGACAAGGCCATAGTGCCACCTGGTGACCCTAGAGTGTAAGTACACATGATCACCAATATCCTCTCTCTCCACCCTAAGTACAAGACTGGGTAATTACCTCCTAGAGGTTTCTGCTGCATCTGCCTTCTCAGGGCTCACGTAAAGGCTTTTGTATTTTCCTCCTCGCATTCCTGCAGATAGGGTTCAGGTTGCCCAACACAGCTGGGTGATCCACACAGGGCAGTGACCGCCTGTGCCAGCCCAGTGAGGTAGCTGG
>NW_016108641.1:0-1175 GCF_001604975.1 Cebus imitator | reverse complement strand
TAAGTTATCTATAATTCACACCGACTTGGTAAAGCACACTTTTGTGAACAGAGGTGGGTGGAAGCTTTTGTTTTTCCTCCCTACTTGATCCCTCCAAAGTTTGGAACCCATTCATAAATATTCTTATTTTCTGTTCAGGCGTTCTCATTATCAGCAGGCGATAATCAGAAGGAGTGGTTCTGTCATCAACCGTTGACTGAAGCATCCTATTTAAGAATATGTGGAAAATGCCTGGCCCTGAGTTTGCAGACTCACAGTGAGGGAGAAAATGTCCCACCCTGCAGGTCCGAGGGCCTTAGAGCTTTCCGGGGAGCAACATGGCAGGGAGGGTCTTGGCAGCTGCTCCCCGGCAGGAACCAGGGGAGGCAGCCTCGGGGCGACCCTCCTGCCGGTGGGGACCTTCTGCTTCCTGGCGTCTTTCTTCTCCACCCTACCGGCTGCTTGGGGGAGCGGCCGGTGCCTGGAGGTGGCTCCATGGCCTCCTCCTGCCGCGGGAAAGGAGAGGCGGTGGCGGCCTGAGGCGAGAGCCCGGCTGGCCCCCGTGGGGAATACGGGGACCTGAGCAGCAGGGGCCTTGGCGGCTTCATTGCTAAGGCACCTCACGACAAGTCGCAGCCAAGTGGAACCCCGCCCCGCCGTCCCAGTTGGAGGCCTCCAGGAAGCCCCGGGCAGGGCGCTGGGCACCAACGAGCGCCACAGCAACCTCCAGGCGGTTCCCACACTAGCCTACAGGGCTGCACCTTCCAGCACCACGCTGGGGCGGGAACTGTGCTGTCGGCCGGCCACACGGACCTGGGGGGCCCAGGCCCACAGCAGCTGGAGGACAAACCCATGCCTACTGCCTCCCGGCGATTAGGAGGACTAGGATGGCATCCCAGAAATATGCAAGAGTTCAGAGCTCGGCCCCGTGCCAGGAAAGGCCAGGAGAAGAAGATAGAGAGATGGAGATGGAGAAGCAGGAGGAGGGAAGGAGCACACTCCAACGCGGAGGGGTGTGGGTGGTCGATGTCTGCTGGCCAAGTTAGAACATAAGGCGAGGAAGCAGCAGAAAGAGCGGAAAGGAGAAGGTGCAATGACACGGCGGAGCACAATGCAGAATCCAGGCCGGGAATCTGAGGCCAGGACTGAGTGTGTGAAATGGTGGGAATCAGGAAAGGAGAAAGTGAGGCAGAATG
>NW_016108640.1:1868-15016 GCF_001604975.1 Cebus imitator | reverse complement strand
CAGTTGGGGGGACATAGGGGAGGGACGGTGGGGGGTGGGGAGCTGGTGGGGGATAGCAGGGGGAGAAATGCCACATGTAGGTGATGGGGAGGAAGGCAGCAAATCACACTGCCATGTGGGTTCCTATGCAACAATTTTGCGTGTTCTTCACATGTACCCCCAAACCTAAAATACAATAAAATAAATAAATGGGGAAAAAAAAAATTGGGACAGTGAAAGAAAAAAAATAAATAAAAAAAACTGCTCCCCCTGCCTATAAGCATTTAATGATTACATTGTTGTTGAATGAGACGGGAAACCCCATAGAGCGAATTCTGGAAAAAATGGTAGAGTTGGGAGATATGGGAGAATGGAATGAAGGAAGCAATGAAAATCGAGAGAAAAAGGGGGTTAAGGAAAGGATTACCAGAAAGGAAATGTTTCAGGCCCTCCTAAAGGCAGGAGTGAAGCCAGACAAATTAGATGGACTACCAACCAGCGAGTTATGGGCACTATATAAAGAAAAAGTCTGAACAGTGGAAAAGGTGCAATTCGGAGGGGAGAGGGATAATTCAAAAGCCCCAAATCCATTCTTTGGCACAGAAAAGGAAAAGGAATCGGAAAACACATATCATAAACAAATTTACCCTTAGGATGATTTATTTAAAGAAAATTGACAAGTAAGCCAAACCTCAGTGTCTCATAAATATATGGATATCCGTCCCCATGTCCCTATTACAATTTTTTGGAAAAATGGATCACAAACAAAGGTACGGGCCTTGGTAGACACTGGGGCAGAGGCTTCTCTAATTTATGGAAATCCACAAAAATTCTGAGGCGTTCCTACAACCATAACTGGTTTGGGCGGCAAAGAAATATTGGCTACACAAACTGAATTAGTAATGAAAATAGGGCATGCCCCCAAAAGGAAACATACAGTTATGATAGTTCCCATCCCCGAATATATATTAGGAATGGACATATTAAAAGGAATGACTTTACAATTAGAAGATGGAAAATATAACTTTGCAGTTGCAAAAATAACTTTTAAAATATTTCCTGCATTAATAATTGGAAAATTAAAAATGGATCCTTTAACGTTACCTATTCCCACTAAGGTAGTACATTGTAAACAATATAAAATCCCTGGAGGGCATCAAGAAATTACTGACACCATTAAAAATTATGTTGATGTTGAGGTAATGGTGCCTTTTGTATCGGAATGGAACAGTCCCATTTGGCCTGTGCGAAAATCTGATGGCACTTGGCGAATGACCGTTGACTATAGAGCATTAAATGCTGTTACACCCCCTCTGCATCCTGCTGTACCGGATACTATTATAATAATTGAAAACATACAAAAACATTCCGGCCAATGGTATGTAGTTCTTGACCTAGCAAATGCATTTTTTACAATACCTATAAATTCTGAGCAATGGCAATATTTTGCTTTTACCTGGCAGGGATGACAATATACCTTCACCCGATTGCCTCAAGGGTATAAGCATAGTCCTACTTTATGCCATAAGATAGTTGCTGCACATTTAGATGAATGGACATATTCTAATGTTATTTTACTTCATTACATTGATAATATTATGTTGCAGGGTCATGATTATACTACCTTGCAGCAAGCAGTGCAGTCATTAATAGAGCATTTGCAAACAAAAGGATGGAAAATTAACCCAGCAAAAATACAAGGACCTGACCAGCATGTTAAATCTCTGGGAATAAATTGGGATTGTGGACAACGAAGTATAACACCAAAAGCTAAACAACGCATTTTGGAATGTCCAGCCCCAACGAATAAAAAAGAGGCACAAAAATATATAGGATTATTTGGATACTGGAGAAATCATATTCCCCATTTAGCAATGCTATTGCGACCTTTATATAAGATTACTAGGAAAAAATATCAGTTTGAATGGGGAGCGGAGCAACAAAAAGCATTTGATAAGACAAAAGAAGCAATTCAACAGGCATTGGACTTGTGGCCTTTACAAGAGGGCCCGGTTGAACTAATGGTTAGTACAGAGGCGGATTATGCTAATTGGAGTTTATGGCAAAAGCAACAGGGAAAGAGGGTACCTTTAGGGTTTTGGTCACGTAAATTACCACAAACCAAAAATTTATATACTCAGTTAGAACAGCAGTTGTTAACTGCTTATTGGGAACTAACAGAAACTGAACATTTAACTGCAGGACGGAAAGTCATTCTAAGGCCACAGATACCTATCGTACAATGGGTCTTATCTGACCCTGTATCACGTAAAATTGATCATGTGCAAGAATCTCATGTTATTAAATGGAAATGGTACATACAAAATCGTGCTAAATCAGGCCCTACTGGAACTTTACAATTAATGAACAGGTTTTTACGTGCCCATATTCTGTAAATAATACAGAAGAGCAACCCATACCTAAATATATAGCTAGTAAAGTTAAAACAAATCAAGGTTATGAGTCCTTAACCAAAGAGCAACAAAAACATGCCTGGTTTACAGATGGATCTGCTAAATATATTGGTACCAAAAGATATTGGAAAGCTGTAGCGTATAATCCCAGTTTAAAAATAACTTTAGAACAACACAGAACCAATGGTAGTAGTCAGTATGCTGAATTATATGCTGCCTGGCTGTGTTTAGAAAAGGAATATGGAACACAATGTCATATTTTTACTGATTCTTGGGCAGTATATATGGGACTGCTTACTTGGATAGAACAGTGGCAACAAGATGGATGGAAAATAAGAGACAAACTTTTATGGGGAGCTGAAATATGGCAAAACATCTAGATTGTGTTGCAATGTACTAATATCCCTGTTTTCCATGTAGATGCCCACACAGCACTGGATTCTGTTGAAAAACTATATAACAAAAAGGCGGATGAATTAACTAAAGTATATACTAGCACTCAAGAAGCTGAAGATTTAGAATGTGCCCGATGGGTTCACGAACATATGGGACATTCAGGGTCAAAGGCTATGTACAGTATCTTTATACAGGCCTTGGCATCGGAATATGGCTAATTCCTATTATTCATGGATGGACACTAACTGCTAGAAACTTCCTAAGTCCTACATTTGAAATTACATCCAATACATCGGAGATAATACTGCGATGGGGATGGAAAAATTCATCAGCACCGCGGAAGCAAGATAATTATACATGTCCCCCTAATAACATCTGCTATTTTATGAATTTCACCATTCAAGGTACAAATGTCACAACCTGGAAGGGCACTGGTCGAGTAAGACGTGTCCTGCATAGTACTGGACCTGTAAACATTACTATATCTTCTGCTGTCAATATTTCCAGTTGTCAAGCAGACTTACAGCATGTTATGTATATGACTAATGAAGATTACCAACAACATTTACAAAATTATGTGCACACATGTAATACATCAGAAAGCTATCTGTCTTATGATACAAGTACTTATCTGTTTTGTCATAATAGTAGTGAAATTAGTAATAGATCTGATTGGGGAGACTATATGCATATCATAATTAAAACTACACCTAATATTACTCACCCAACACTGGTGCGCTTATGCCATGCATGCACTAATGTTTCTTTATTAGCACAAACTTACCATATTGTTATGAATATAAGTTTCCCTCCTTTATCCCCTTGTGCCCGAAAAAAGAGAGCATGGTATGACACTTTATTAGGAGGGGCCAGAATGGGAATAGGAGTAGCAAATAGTTTTGATTTAGATTCTTTGGCATATAAGTTAAAAAAGGTACGACAAGATACTGCAATGGCTACTAGTATTAATGCCCAATGGTTGCCTACTAGTATTAAAGCGCACCAACAACAAATCAATTATCAAAAACTGCTGTTATATATATTTAATGATACTAGAGTAAATCAATATCAAATAGATAAGAACATATCTGCACTTTTTAAGTGGACTAAGTGCTCCCTACAATATTTATATATGGTAATACAAATTGAACATGCACAAAGGGAACTAATATCTGGACAAGTAATGTGGCAATCTTTGGTTCCATCATGGGCGTGGCTATCCACAAATAATCCTTTTTCTTGTGTTCCAACATATTCCTGGGGAATAATAACTTACTATAAACCAAGCAAAACAACTATTTTATGCCCCTATCATGTATTACCTATTATTCAAAACTCATATTATTTACAACCGGAGTTTCAAGGATCTTATATTAGTGAACAAAATGTTACCTATAATTTAGATGACTGTATGAAAACCCATAATGGAACTGTATGTAATGGTATTCAACAACAAATGGAACCATGTTTATTACATTTTTCTGTTAATCATTGTACTTTTACATTACTGCCTGTATCAAATTATTCGGTTATATATGAAATAGGATCTCAAGCTATTTGTATAGCTACTGTCCAAACAGTGACCACACATTTCTTGGGAATAGAGTCCCCTTTTTCAGAATGTTTATATAATGTCAGTCTGCTGCCATGGTTTAATGATACACTCTATTTAACACCAATATACCAAATGCAAAACTACACTTGGTTACCATTACAATGGCCTATGCCAAAAGTTGAAATATATCTAAATTTATCAAAAATTTTAGCACAAAGTACACAATTGCATACATATCTGCAGCAAACTGAACGTCAATTGGCTCAACATCGATTACTAACCACCATTATAGCCAATAAATTACAATCATATTCACATGCTATTGCTACAGATTCAAGTCATAACTGGTGGGATTGGTTGTTTAGCCACTCTAATGTAACATATAGATTTCTTCCTTTATATATACTTGTCTTCTTATGGATAGTTTTTGGTTGTGTAACTTGCTGCTGTAATCTATGGCTATATCGAAAAATGCACTATGTATATGCTGTATTTATATCACAGCGTTTTGTGTATACAAACCCTGGCCACGCCTAGGGGCCGAATTGTAGGATTAATATAAGAAAAGTCATGCCCAGTGTTCGCTCTGAGTTTCTTGGACCTTGGGAACTAAAGTTATCATTTCTTTGGCAGTAAGCCCGGGGCATTAGGAGCTCATGATGACCCTGGCTTATTTCCGAGGAGCTGGGAATCTGGCCAATTCCCGTCTCTTCGAGAACAGTAAACAGAGCCAAGTATTGCTGTTACATAATGATAACGTTCATAAGAGACAAGACAAAGAGCAGCTGGTGCTTACTTAGTGACCTAAGTTGAACTACAACATATAAAAACAGACAAAAACCAAAGAAACAGTGAAGAGAGGGAGAGAGATTGCTGAGAGCTGTGACTTGCGCTTTGCCCGTGCTGCTGTGGTGCTGGTGCTGAAGAGAGAGAGAGAGAGACGGCTTAGGGTTCTGACTTGCGTTTTACCCGTGCTGCTACAACGCCGGTGTTGACTGTCCAGACGGACGGTCTCTTGGTATGTCCCTTTTGTAAATAAAACCCTCTTCTTTTACCTTATTACTCTCTACTTGTAAATAAAATCCTCTTCTTTTACATTGTTACTCTCGGCTTGGTGTTATCTTCTCGCGAACCTGCCTCCAAATTATAAATCCGAGCTCGGTATCATTCCTGTTCTTAGTAACAGAACAAAGAGACGATTCTCCTGGGGTTTAGATGCAATCTTACTGCTAATCCTTATGTGCCTGTATATGGCTGGAAATATCTCGTTCTAGATTCTCCAAAGAAAGGGTTTCTGAACTGCTACATTTCACACATCTGTTTAACTCTGTAAGTTGAATATACACCTTGACAATCATTCTGCTAGATACCTCCGTTTTTGCTTTAGAGCCAGATATTTCTCATTACACCCTATACTCCCTTTCACTCAGGAATATCCAAACGCAGCTTGTAGAAGAAACGTGTTTCTAACTCGCTGAATCTAAACATAGAATCAACTTACTAAGTTGAACGAAGACACAGCAGAGCAGTTTGAAAGAGACGTTTCTCCTGTGGTTCAGAGGCAATCTTATCGCTAATTCTTATGTGCCTGTATATGGCTGGAAATATCTCTTTCTAGATTCTCCAAAGAAAGGGTTTCTGAAATGCTACATTCACATATCTCTTTAACTCTGTAAGCTGAATATACACCTTGAGAATCATTCCGCTAGATAGATCCGTTTTGTTATAGAGCCACATATTTCTCATGACATCCTATACTCACATTCACTCAGGAATATCGAAACACGCCTTTTAGAAGAAACGTGTTTCTAACTCGCTGAATCTAAACATAGATGCAACTCCCTAAGGTGAACGAACACACAGCAGAGCAGTTTGAAACAGACGTTTCTCCTGTGGTTTAGACGCCATCTTAGCGCTAATTCTTATGTGCCTGTAAATGGATGAAAATATCTCTTCTTAGATTCTCCAAAGAAAGGGTTTCTGAACTGCGGCAATCACACATCTGTTTAAATCTGTAAGTTGAATATACACCTTGACAATCATTCAGCTAGATAGCTCCGTTTTTGTTGTAGAGCCAGATATTTCTCATTACACACTATACCCCCTTTCACTCAGGAATATCCAAACGCAGCTTTTAGAAGTAACGTGTTTATAACTCGATGAATCTAAACATAGATGCAACTTCCTGAGGTGAACGAACACACAGCAGAACAGTTTGAAACAGAAGTTTCTCCTGTGGTTTTGACGCGATAATTCCGCTAATTCTTATGTGCCTGTATATGACTGGAAATATCACTTTATGGATTCTCCAAACAAAGGGTTTCTGAACTGCTACATTCACACATCTGTTTAACTCTGTAAGTTGAATATACACCTTGAAAGTCATGCTGCTACATAACTCCTTTTTTTTAGAGCCAGATATTTCTCATTACACCCAATACTCTCATTAATCAGGAATAATCAAACGCAGCTTTTAGCCAAAATGTGCTTCTAACTCGCTGAATCTAAACATAGATGCAACTTCCTAAGGTGAACGAACACACAACAGAGCACTTTGAAAGAGACGTTTCTCCTGTGGTTTTGACTCGATCTTGCCGAAAATTCTTATATGCCTGTATATTGCTGGAAATCTCTCTTTCTAGATTCTGCAAAGAAAGGGTTTCTGAATGATACATTCACACATCTGTTTAACTCTGTAAGATGAATATACACCTTGACAATCATTCTGCAAGATAGCTCCGTTTTTGTTTTAGAGCCAGATATTTCTCATTACACCCTATACTGCCATTCACTCAGGAATATCCAAACGCAGCTTTTAGAAGAAACGTGTTTCTAACTCGCTGAATCTAAACATAGATGCAACTTCCTAAGTTGAACGAACACACAGCAGAGCAGTTTGAAAGACATGTTTCTCCTGTGGTTTAGACATGATCTTACCGCTAATTCTTTTGTGCCTGTATATGGCTGGAAATATCTGCTTCTAGATTCTCCAAAGAAAGGTTTACTGAACTGCTACATTCACACATCTGTTTAACTCTGTAAGTTGAATATACACCTTGACAATCATTCTGCTAGATAGCTCCGTTTTTGTTCAGAGCCAGATATTTCTCATTACACCCTATACTCCCATTCGCTCAGGAATATCCAAACGCAGCTTTTAGAAGAAACGTGTTTCTTACTTGCTGAATCTAAACATAGATGCAACTTCTTAGGTGAACGAACACACAGCAGAGCAGTTTAAAAGAGACGTTTCTCCTGTGGTTTAGACGCGATCTTACCTCTAATTCTTATGTGCCTGCATATGGCTGGGAATATCTGTTTCTAGAATCTCCAAAGAAAGGGATCCTAAACTGCTACATTCATACATAACTTTAACTCTGTAAGTTGATTGTACAGCTTGACAACCATTCTTCTAGATAGCTCCGTTTTTGTTTTAGAGCAATATATTTCTCATTACACACTCTACTCCCATTCACTCAGGAATATCCAAATGCAGCTTTTAGAAGAAACGTGTTTCTACCTCGCTGAATTTAAACATAGGTGCAACTTGCTAAGGTGAACGAACACAAAGCAGAGTATGTTGAAACACACGTTTCTCATGTGCTTTAATCACAGTCTTACTGCTAATTCCTTTATGCCTGTATATGGCAGGAAATATCTATTTCCGGATTCTGCAAAGAAAGGATTTCTGAACTGCTGCACACACACATCAGGTTACCTCTGTAAGTTGATTGTACAGCTTGACAGCCATTCTTCTCTATACCTCCGTTTTTGTTTTAGAGCAACATATTCTCATTACAGCCTATCATCTCATTTACTCTGGAATATCCAAACGCAGCTTTAAGATAAAACGTGTTTCTAGCGTGCTGAATCTAAACATAGATGCAACATCCTAAGGTGAACGAACAGAAAGCAGATTAGTTTGAAATATATGTTTCTCCTGTGCTTTAAACACAGTCTTACTGCTAATTCTTACATGCCTGTATATGGCTGGAAATATGTTTCTCGATTCTCCAAAGAAAGGATTTCTGAACTGCTGCGACCATACATCAGTTTAACTCTGTAAGTCGATTGTACAGCTTGACAACCATTCTGCTACATAGCTCCGTTTTTGTTTTAGAGCAGGATATTTCTCATTACAGCCTATCCTCCCATTCACTCTGCAATAAACGAACGCAGCGTTTAGAAGAAATGTGTTTCTAACTCTCAGAATCTAAACATAGATGCAACTTCATAAGGTGAACGAACACAAAGCAGAGCAGTTTGAAATATACGGTTCTCTAGTGTTTTAGACGCGATCTTAACACTAATTCTTATATGCGTGTATATGGCTGGAAATATCTGTTTCTAGATTTTGCAAAGAAAGGGGTTCTGAACTGCTCCACTCACATATCAGTTTAACTCTGTAAATTGATTGTACCGTTTGACAACCATTCTGCTAGATAGCTCCGTTTTTGTTTTAGAACAAGATATTTCTCACTACAGCCTATCCTACCATTCACTCTGCAATATCCAAACGTAGCTTTTAGAAGAAACGTGTTTCTAACTCACTGAATCTAAGCATAGATGCAACTTCCTATGGTGAACGAACAGAGGGCAGAGCAGTTTGAAATATACGTTTCCCCTGTGTATTAAACGCAGTCTTACTGCTAATTTTTATATTCCTGTATATGGCTGGAAATATCTGTTTCTAGATTCTCCAAAGAAAGGGTTTCTGAATTGCTTCACTCACACATCAGTTTGACTCTGTAAGTTGATTGTACAGTTTGACAACCATTCTGCTAGATAGGTCCGTTTTTGTTTTGGAGCAAGATAATTCTCATTACAACCTATCCTCCCATTCACTCTGGAATATCCAAACGCAACTTTTAGAAGAAACACGTTTCTAACTCGCTGAATCTAAACGTGAATGCAACTTCCTAAGGTGAACGAACATAAAGCAGAGTAGTTTGAAATATACGTTTCTCCTGTGTTTTTGTTTTCTTTCTTTTTTTTTTTTGAGACGGAGTTTCACTCATGTTAACGAGGCTGGAGTGCAATGGTGCGATCTCGGTTCACTGCAACCTCCGCCTCCTGGGTTCAGGTATTTCTCCTGCCTCAGCCTCCTGAGTACCTGGGATTACAGGCACACACCACCATGCCCAGCTAATTTTTTGTATTTTTAGTAGAAACGGGGTTTCACCGTGTTGACCAGGATGTTCTCGATCTCTTGACCTCGTGATCCACCCGCCTCGGCCTCCCAAAGTGCTGGGATTACAGGCTTGAGCCACCGCACCCGGCTCTCCTGTGTTTTAAACGCAGTCTTTCTGCTAATTCTTATATGCCTGTATATGGCTGGAAATATCTGTTTCTAGATTCTCCAAAGAAAGGATTTCTGAACTGATGCACACACACATCAGTTTACCTCTGTAAGTTGATTGCACAGCTTGACAACCATTCCGCTAGATAGCTCCTTTTTTGTTTTAGAACAAGATATTTCTCATTATGGCCTATCCTCCAATTCAGTCAGGAATATCCAAAAGCAGCTTTTAGAAGAAACGTGTTTCTAACTCGCTGAAACTAAACATAGATGCAACTTTCTAAGGTGAATGAATACAAAGTAGAGCAGCTTGAAATATACGTTTCTCCTGCGTTTAAACGCAGTCATACTGCTAATTCTTATATGCCCGTATATGGCTGGAAATATCTGTTTCTAGATTCGGCAAAGAAAGGATTTCTGAATTGCTGCACTCAGACATCAGTTTAACTCTGTAAGTTGATTGTACAGCTTGACAACCGTTCTGCTAGATAGTGCCATTTTCGTTGCTGAGCAAGATATTTCTCATTATAGCCTATCCTCCCATTGACTCTGTAAGACCCAAACGCAGCTTTTAGAAGAAACGTGTTTCTAACTCGCGGAATCTAAACATAGATGCAACTACCTTAGGTGAACGAACACAAAGCAGAGCAGTTTGAAATACATGTTTCTCCTGTGTTTTAAACACAGTCATACTGCTAATTCTTTTATGCCTATATATGGCTGGAAATATGACTTTCTAGATTCTCCAAAGACAGGATTTGTGAAATGCTGCAAACACACATCAGTTTAACTCTGTAAGTTGATTGTACAGTTTGACAACCTTTCTGCTAGATAGCTCCGTTTTTGTTTTAGAGCAAGATAATTCTAATTCGGCCTATCCTCCCATTCACTCTGGGATATCCAAACGCAGCTTTTAGAAGAAACGTGTTTCTAACTCACTAAATCTAAACATAGCTGCAACTTCCTAAGTTGAACGAACACAAAGCAGAGCAGTTTGAAATATACGTTTCTCCTGTGTTTAAAACGCAGTCTTATTGCTATTTCTTATATGCCTGTAAAATGGCTGGAAATATCTGTTTCTAGGATCTCCAAAGAAAGGGTTCCTGAACTGCTGCACACACACATCAGATGAACTCTGTAAGTTGATTGTACGGCTTGACAACCATTCTGCTAGATAGCTCCGTTTTGTTTTAGAACAGGATATTTCTCATTACAGCCTATCCTCCCATTCACTCGGGAACATTGAAATGCAACTTTTAGAAGAAACGCGTTTGTAACTCGCTGAATCTAAACATAGATGCAACTTCCTAAGGTGAACGAACACAAAGCAGAGCAGTTTGAAATATGCGTTTCTGGAGGGCTTTAGACGCAGTCTTACTGTTAATTCTTATATGCCTGTAATATTGGTGGAAATATCTATTTCTAGATTCTGTAAAGAAAGGGTTTCTGAACTGCTGCACTCACACCTCAGTTTACCTCCATAAGTTGATTGTGCAGCTTCACAACGATTCTGCTAGATAACTCCATTTTTGTTTTAGAAAAAGATATTTCTCATTACAGCCTATCCTCCATTCTCTCTGGAATATCGAAATGCAACTTTTAGAAGAAACGTGTTTATAACTCGCTGAACCTAAACAGAGCTGCAACTTCTTAAGGTGAACGAACCCAAAGCAAAGCCGTTTGAAATATACGATTCTCCTGTGTTTAAAACGCAGTCATACTGCTAATTCTTACATGCCTGTATATGGCTGGAAATATCTGTTTCTAGATTATCCAAAGAAAGGGTTTCTGAACTACTGCACTCACACATCAGTTGAACTCTGTACGTTGATTGTACAGCTTGACAACCATTCTGCTAGATAGCTCCGTTTTTGTTTTAGAGCAGCATATTTCTCATTACAGACTATCCTCCCATTCATTCAGGAATATCACAACGCAGCTTTTAGAAGAAACGTGTTTCTAACTTGCTGAATCTAAACATAGATGCAATTTCCTAAGGTGAACAAACACAAAGCAGAGCAGTTTCAAATATACGTTTCTCCTGTGTATTAAACGCTGTCTTACTGCTAATTCTTATATGCCTTTATGTGGCTGGAAATATCTGTTTCTAGATTCTCCAAAGAAAGTGTTTCTGAATGGCTGATCTCACATATCAGTTTAACTCTGTACGTTGATTGTGCAGCTTCACAACCATCCTGCTAGAAAGCTCCCTTTTTGTTTTAAATCAAGATATTTCTCACTAAGGCCTATCCTCCCTATTTCTCACTAAGGCCTATCCTCCCATTCACTCTGGAATATCCAAATGCAGCTTTTAGAAGAAACGTGTTTCTAACTTGCTGAATCTAAACATAGATGCAACTTCCTAAGGTGTACGAACACAAAACACAGCAGTTTGAAATACACGTTTCTCCTGTGTTTTAAACTCAGTCTTACTGCTAATTCATATATGCCTGTATATGCCTGGAAATATCTGTTTCTAAGTTCTCGAAAGAAAGGTTTCTGAACTGCTGCAAACACACATCAGTTTTACTCTGTACGTTGATTGTGCAGCTTGACAACCATTCTGCTACATACATCCGTTTTTGTTTTAGAGCAAGATATTTCTCATTACAGCTTATCGTCCCATTCAGTCTGGAATATCCAAACACCGCTTTTAGAAGAAGCGTGTTTTTAACTCGCTGATTCTAAACATACATGCAACTTCCTAAGGTGAACGAACACAAATCAGAGCAGTTTGAAATATACATTTCACCTGTGTATTAAACGCAGTCATACCTCTAATTCTTTTATGCCTCTATATGGCTGGAAATATCGGTTTCTAGATTCTCCAAAGAAAGGGTTTCTCAACTGCTGCACATGCACATGAGTTTACCTCTGTAAGTTGATTGTACAGCTTGACAACCATTCTGCTAGATAGCTGCGTGTTTGTTTTAGAGCAAGATATTTCTCATTAGGGCCTTTAGTCTCAGTCATCCTGGAATATCGAAACGCAACTTTTAGAAGAAACGTGTTTCTAACTTGCTGAATCTAAACATAGATGCAACTTCCTAAGGTGAACGAACACAAAGCAGAGCAGTTTGAAATGTACGTTTCTCCTGTGTTTTAAACGCAGCCTTACTGCTAATTCTTATATGCCTTTATATGGCTGCAAATATCTGTTTCTAGATTCTCCAAAGAAAGCGTTTCTGTATGCTCGATCCAATATGGCCATTTAGGAACAGCTCAGGATTGCATCTCCCAGTGAAAGCACAGAGGGTGAGTGGACGCCACATTTTTATTGCCCACAGACTAGACAATTCCCAGGTGGAGGAGTTATGCATGTCACCAGTACAGCTGTTTTGGCCAGCGCGGCTGTGCCGGCCGGCGCCGCTACTTTGCTCCACGCAGCTGCTTTGTCAGTGCCCCGGAACAGCGGTTCTCCATACAAAATACACCGTGTGCCCTTTTGGCTGGAGACTGGAGCCACGGGAAGTCGCCCATTCATCTGTTTAAAAAGGGGACTGAG
>NW_016108640.1:0-1469 GCF_001604975.1 Cebus imitator | reverse complement strand
GGTCCAGCTCTGTGGGGGAGGGGCGTCCGCCATTAGCGAGGCAGCCTGCCACGACGGAGGTAGTCTGCCAATGCTGAGGCAGCTCGCCTTTGCCGAGGCAACACGCCATTGCGGAGGCATCCCGCCGTTGCCAAGGCAACCCGCCATTGCTGAGGCAGCCCACCGTTGCCAAGGCAACACGCCACAGCAGTGAGACTCCACCTCAACAGAGGCGGGCCACCATCACCAAAGCAGTTGTAACTACACCCATATAATCAGGACTGCAGGGAAGTTCACTCGGCAGCTGGGCTTAGCCCACACCAGCTCAGCAAAGCCTATACAGGCCGACAGTGACTAGGCTGCCTCCTTGCTGGGCAGGGCAGCTCTGAAGGAAAAAAAAAAAAAGAAGGCAGCAGCATAACGGAAACTCATAGATAAAGCCCTAAATCCCTGGAACAGAGCACCTGGGAACAAAAATCAGTTTATGAATTCTACTGCAGTAGACCTAAACGTACATGCCCAGCAGCTCTGAATGAACAACAGAGCTCACAGCTCACCACTTGAGCTCCTATAAAGAAGCGACCGTCTCCTCAAGCAGCTCCCTGACCCCTTTATATCCAAAGAGACACCTCATAAAAGAGATCAGATTGACACTAGGCGGGTATCCTTCTGGGACAAAGATAGCAGAAGAAGAAAACTGCTAACCACCCTTACTGTTCAGCAGCTGCTGCAGGTGAACCCAAGGCAAGCAGGGACTGCAGTGAATCTCAGCAGACCTACAGCAGAGGGGCCAGACTGTCAGAAGGAAAACCAAGAAACAGAAATAACCTCATCATCAACAAACAGAACGTCAATCTGAAAGATTTGAGACCCAATCTGAAAGCCAGCAACTACGAAGTCAACAGGTGGATAAATCCTTAAACATGGGAAGAAGCCAGCACAAAAAGGATGAAAACACCCGAAACCAGAACACCTCTCTTCCTACAAGGTAACACAACTCCTCACCAACAAGGGAACAACGTTGGAGGGAGAACGAGTGTGATGAAATGACAGAATCAGACTTCAGAAGGTGGGTAGAAAGAAACTTCTGTGAACGTAAAGAACATGTTCTAACCCAATGCAAAGAAACTAAGAACCTTGAAAAAAGATTTGACTAAATGCTAACCAGAATGGAAAAAACAGAAAGGAATATAAGTGAATTGAAGGAGCTGAAAAATGCAACACGAGAACTTCGTGAAGCATGCACAAGTATCAACAGCTGAATTGACCAAGCAGAAAAAAGGATATCAGAGGTCGAAGATCAACTCAATGAAATAAAACGGGAAGGCAAGAATGGAGAAAAAAGTGTAAAAAGGAAAGAGCAAAATATCCAAGAAATGTGGGACTATGTGAAAAGGCCTAATCTACGTTTGATAGGCGTAACCTGAAAGCGACGAAGAGAATGAATCCAAGCTGGAAAATACTCTTCAGGATATTATCCAGGAAAACTT
>NW_016108639.1:6384-15192 GCF_001604975.1 Cebus imitator | reverse complement strand
AAAAAAAAAAAAAAAAGAAAATATGCCTAATATCAGAAATCAATATTGTCCCCTGATCTATATAGATTTCTGGGTAATTCTTCCCTTTACATTTAATAATAGCTTCTGCTAAGCTTGCAATGTCCTGTGGGGTATGTGTCATCTGAAATGTGACACATGGCACTTCCATCGAGGACGTTTCTTGTCATGCCTGAGAGATCAAGTCCCGGATTGATATAATTCACATTTCTCATTGTTCTGTAACTCAACACTGTCAGAATAATTGGCATTTTCAGACCTGAAGGCCAAAATAAGTTGATGAAATGCCTCGCAGTACTTTGTTAGATATTAAAGAAGTGTTCCTGGGATCTCTCCATTTAGTTTTTTAATTCCACACATGAATAAAACACGATGGAAGTCCTTGGTTTCAGTTTTCTTCATAACACCTACTGTCATCTCAGAATCTTGACTTCTTGTTTCTGATTCATGAAACTCAGTATACTGAGAGTCATAAAGTAAATATTTATTAAGCTGTTCAGCTATTTTAAATGCATCAGCAAGAACTAGTAATAAAGGCACTTCATCGGGGTTCTCAAGCACTTGAATCATATTTGCTTCCATATGTTTTCCAGAAGCAAGTTATCATTAGATTGTGTTTACTATATGTGAACACAATCTCTTCTAATCTTCATTAAATGGTACTATATTGCAAAGAGCCCACACATTTCAAAGTAGCTTTCTGTAGATTTTATGACCTTTATGTATACATATGCATTTACCTTGAACAACCTGTTGGGAGCTGTTTTCAAACCTTTATAAAAGCATGGCCAGCTAAGACATGTCCAAATTCAAGTAGGGATTTTACCAAATCAAAAAGTCTCATACTCTTTATTTGGTTGTAAAGAGGAGGACATTACACTTCTCCACCTATAATTTCCCTGATGTTTCTTTGGAAGGCTCTCTTAAGGGTTATTTCAACAAACAAAGCATTTTTTCTTTCTTTGGTTGCAGTTGTGATAGCCTAGATGAAAGCAACTGGCTCTCAAATGACCCTGGACCAATACGTGCCAGTAGTATAACCTTCTTCGGAAGTGGTTTTTCCTGCCACATTGCTGCAATCAGCTGCATTTTGGGCTCCCTCCTCACCATATTCCCAATGCTCTCTTCAATGTCTTTGAACACTGGATCCATCATATAGTTCCCATAGCTGTGATAAGCTGCTGGTGCTGATGGGATGTACAGAAATATGTTTTGTTTCCTCGAACTCCTGAGCCAGCTCTTCATGACACTTAGCTACAGCTTCTTCCCCTCCTGATGGAGTGCAGGAATCAAGACTGTTAAAGGCTGCACTGCACACCTTTTCAAAGGACCCTAGAGCCCTCAGGATTTCTGTTCTGGGAACCTCAAAATGCTCTAAAGAATAAAGTCTATTTTGTAAAATTTTTAAAAAGTCTCTCCAGTAAACTGCCTTTCACAGTAAAAAGTGGTCTCTTGTGGTTCTCACATATTTTTCACTGTTTAGCATAATATTATAAACCTTAAATAACACCATGGAAATCACTTGAAGTCCCATGAGTCATACCAAAGGGCTCCCAAGAAGTAAAGTTATGACAATACAAGGAAAAGTTGAATTGCTCGATATGCACCACACACTGAGGCCGACAGCTGTGGTTGCTCACCATTTCAGATAATTCTTCATCTTGGAAACAGATGATGTAAGCTTATGGTATCAATAAGTACAACACGGAACAATAAATAGATGCCCTCTTCCTTACGATTTTCTTAAAAGCTTATTTTATCTAGGTTACTTTTTGTTCACTTTTATTTTAGGTTCAGGAGTATATGTGCAGGTTTGCTATATAGGTAAATTGTGTGTCATGGGAGTTTTGTGTACAAATTACTTTTTGTCACCAGCTAATAAGCATAGTACCCAATAGTTTTTCAATCCTCACCCTCCTCCTACCTTCCACCTCAAGTGGACCATGGTGTTTGCTGTTTCCTTCTTTGTGTCCATATATAAGCAATGTTTAGCTTCCACTTACAAATGAGAACATGTAGTATTTGGTTTTCTGTTTCTGCATTAGTTTGTTTAGAATAATGGCTTCCAGCTGCAACCATGTTGATACAAAGGACACAATTTCAGTCTTTTCAGTGTCTGGGTAGTATTCCACGGTGTGCATGTACCACATTTTCCTGATCCACTCTACCAACCATGGGCATTTAGGTTGATCTAATGTCTTTGCCATTGTGAATAATGCTGTGTGAACATATGCATGCATGTGTCTTTACGGTAGAATGATTAATATTCCTTTGGGTATGTATATGCTCAATAATGGGACTGCTGGGTCAAGTGGCAATTTTGTTTTAAGTTCTTTCAGAAATTGACAAACCACTTTCCACAATGACTAAGCAAGTTTAAATTCCCACGAGAAGTGCATAAGCATTCCCTTTTCTCCATAACCTTGCCAGCATCTGTTACTTTTTTACCTTTTAATAATAGCCATTCTGACTGGTGTGAGATGGTGTCTCACATGGGTTTGACCGGCATCATGAAGAATAGCTAGTGGATGCTGGGCTATTATTAATACCTACATGATGGGATGATCTGTGCAGAAAACCACCATGTTACATATTACATATGTAACAAACCTGCACATATTGCACATGTACCCCTGAACTTAAAATAAAAGATGGAAATAAAAAATAATAATTGCAGGTCACCTGACAGAACGCAGTAAGAAGATCATGGGATCACTTCTGTGATACTCTTGCCAAAGAAAAGTTTCATCTAAATCTTGTCATAATAAAAACTCAGAGAAACCCAATGGAGGGACATTCTTTATTACTGAACTTTACTCTTCAAAAGACTTAAGGACATAAAGATCAAAGAAAAACTGAGGAACTGTTCCAGACTGAGAGAGTCATGACAACTACAAAGAACATTGTAGACAATTAACAAAGCTTGAAAAGAAACTGAGAATTAAATGATCGAATGTATTGATGGTAACTTTCTGATTATGAAGTAGTTATATTAAATGCCCTAGCTTGCAGAAGTACACACTAAAGATATCAGATGTGATGGCATAATGTCAGCAACTTACTCTCAAATGCTCCCCAGGGAGAAAGTTCTTTTCCCTAAAATTTAGAACTTTTCTCCAATCTTAAGACTGTTTCCCAAAAGTTAATCAAATAAAGAAATGAAAAAATAAATAGAAAAAGCAGAAAACCTTAGGCAAACCTTATTTTTCCACAAGGAAAGATCCATATAAATCAGTGCTTAAAATTAAAATTATATAAGTTTGATTGCACTATAACAATCATAACACATCTGACGTGGACAATGTCCACGGTACCAGTATACCAAAATGACGCCTATCTAAACTTCAATCTATCAACATACATAAAAATAAAAATTATAAAATACAAACAAACCATCAGTTAATTCCACTCAAGTATCAATGGCAACTTGATTATTTGGCTGTTTAAACAGTGAACATTTGGGCAGTTCGAGTATGTAAAATTCAATACTAATTTTCATTTGTAAAATCCACTGAAAAGTTAGCTGAAGAAGCCAAGAAACATTTTTTTAAATACTACATAAATTATAATCAGACATGCATAATATGAAATATTTCCCTTTAATAAAAATGTTGATATATTTGACAGGAAACAAATTATCACCTAAAAAGCCTAGAAATAAAATTGCCTTACCTTTCAGATCTTGTATTTTCTTTTTTTTTTTTTTTATTAAGTGTCTGCTATCTTCTGGACACTCACCAGATCTTGTATTCTCTGTACAAAACCTGTGCACATTCTCTTACTGCTTCTGAAACTGGGTCTACATTCACATTTGCCTTGTGTGCAAATCCTAGTGGAAAAGCGATACGGGATCCAGGTCCAATTGCAGTAGCAGCTGAAAAGAAAAAGCAAGAATTATATTATTATTATTATTATTATTATTATTATTATTTATTTCAAGACAGGGTCTTGCTCTTTCACCTGTGCTGGCGTGCCCTGGTGTGATCACAGGTCACTGCAGTCTCTTCCTCCCAGGCTTAAGCAATTTTCCCACCTCAACCCAAAGTACTTGGAACTACAGGCATGAGCCACTGCACCTTGCAAGTTTTTGTATTTTATGTAGGCTCAGGGCTGTGTCATGTTGCCCAGGTTGCTCTCAAACTTCTGGGCACTAGTGATCTGCCCGCCTCAGCCTCCCAAAGTGCTGTGACTACAGGCGTGAGCCAACATTCGTGGCCAAAGAATTACATTCTATATATTTCATAGGTAACCAAGTGTTAAGTCAGTAAAAAAGAGTTGAGAACTTTTTCAGTGTTAATAAGAATAAAAAAGACATATGACTACAATGCTAAGTTATTATTAGATAATAATTTGCCGATAGTTGCACACTGAATTAATGATCATTGCGGTTGAGTATCACAGCTTCTGGTTTTCTCATTCTTCACTCATTTATTCAACAACCATGTGCTAAGGTACTAGACTACGACAAGCCCTGGAGTTACAAGATCAAGATATACAGTCCACCCCTCAGCAATCGTATGCTATACCCTGAAAAGTAGACAAATAGGCTGTTTCCATGCCAAGTCATAGACACCCTGACACGTATAAAACAGGGCACTATTAGAACATAGGAGGGACACCTATCCCAGTTTTGACTCGATACTGTAGGCTTTTTGGTGGAGGCATGGTTAGTGGATGCCTGAAGACACGAAAAACAGATTGGCACAGCCAAGAAGCAAGCGCAAAGAGCCGGAGGTGAAGGAAGAGCACCGTGGACTTCTGTGCAGTCCAGTTTGGCTGGATGCTAGAACAAAGGGCAGAACACAGTAAGTGGTGAGAGATATGCCTGAGGAACTTGACAAGAACCAAATGAACATGGGTGTTTATATTCCATGACAAGGAATTTGGAACTTTTCCTGGCAGCAGAAGGAAACCAATGACACTGTAAATGACTGGGGATTTAAAGTGTTAACCTCTCAAGCAACTGCTTACAAACTATAACTGCCTGAGATTACTAGATGAGACTGGAGTGTTTGGGCCGTAAAAATCACTGCCATCGGCTGGGCACGGTGGTTCATGCCTGTAATCCCAGCACTTTGGGAAGCCGAGGCCTGCGGATCCCCTGAGGTCAGGAGCTCGAGACCAGCCTGACCAACATAGAGAAACACCATCTCTACTAAACATACAAAATTAGCCAGGGTGCTGGTGCATTCCTATCATCCCAGCTACTTGGGAGGCTGAGGCAGGAGAATCGTTTGAACCCTGGAGGCAGAGGTTGCGGTGAGCCAAGATTGCACTCCAGCCTGGCAACAAGAGCAAAACTCCGTCTACAAAATAAATAAATAAATAAATAAATGCCCTTCTGAGTTGCCTGTGGGTTTGTGGTGCTCCCTTAGCCGTCTGTCCTGTTCCAAGATGCTTCAAAGAATTATTAAAAATATATGGCTCCCCATGAAGCCCACTATACCCAAGTTTACCAGGAGATTTGGGTAGGAAGGGGGCTCATGGGCTTCATCATTTATAAAATCCCGGCCGCTGATAAAAGAAGTAAGGCTGCAAAAGCTTCAGCTGCTGCTCATGGTCCTCACTAACCAGCTTTACTTGGAGTACATGTGAAAGAAAACGTCAGTCTGCCTGTAAATTTGAGCAAGCTGCGTTAGACGGGGAGCGTGGAACATCACTGTACACTTCAACCGTTTACTTCATGGCATGAATGAATGCATCTGTGAGATGTACAACAAAAGAGAAGTGGGGAAATATCTAAAATCTATACCCTATTGTCAAAAGTCAAAGAGCTACAGGAGCAAGATCAAACTCAAAAGCTAGCAGAAGACAAGAAATAACTAAGATCAGAGAAGAACGGAAGGAGATAGCGACACAAAAAAACCCTTCAAAAAATCAGGAAATCCAGCAGCTGGTTTTTTTGAAAAGATCAACAAAATAGATAGACTGCCATTCAAACTAATAAAAAAAGAAAAGAGAGGAGAATCGAATAGATGCAATTAAAAATGATAAAGGGGATATCACCATTGATTCCACAGAAATACAAACTACCATCAGAGATTACTACAAACACCTCTATGCACATAACCAGTAAATCCAGAAGATTTCGATAACTTTCTAGACACTTACACCCTCCCAAGACTAAACCAGGAAGAAGTTGAATCCCTGAATAGACCAATAACAAGGTCTGACGCTGAGGCAGCAATTAATAGCCTACCAACCAAAAAAGCCCAGGTCCAGATGGGTTCATAGCCAAATTGTACCACAAGTACAAAGAGGAACTGGTACCATTCCTGTTGAAACTATTCCAAACAATACAAAAAGAGGGAATGCTCCTTAACTCATTTTATGAGACCAACATCATCCCGCTACCAAAACCTGTCAGAGACACAACTAAAAAAGAATTTCAGGCCAATATCCATAATGAACATTGACGCAAAAATCTTCAATAAAATACTGGCAAGTTGAATGCAACAGCACATCAAAAAGCTTATCCATCATGATCAACTAGGCTTCATCCTGGAGATGCAAGGCTGGTTCAACATATACAAATCTATACATGTAATGAATCACATAAACAGAACCAAATACAAAAAACACATGATTATCTCAATAGATGCAGACAAGGCCTTCGATAAAATTCAACAGCCCTTTATACTAAAAACTCTTAATAAACTAGGTATCGATGGAACGTATCTCAAAATAATAAAAGCTATTTATGACAAACCCATAACCAATATTATACTAAATGGGCAAAAACTGGAAGCATTCCCTTTGAAAACTGGCACTACACAAGGGTGCCCTCTCTCACCATTCCTACTCAACATAGTAACGGAAGTTCTAGCCAGAGCATTCAGGCAAGAAAAAGAAATAAGGGTATTCAGTTAGGAAAAATGGAAGTCAAATTGTCTCTATTTGCAGACGACATGACTGTATATTTAGAAGACCCCACTGTCTCAGCCCAAAATCTCCTTAAGATGATAAGCAACTTCAGTAAAGTCTACAGATAAAAAAAAAATTAATGTGTAAAAATCACAAGCATTCCTATACATCAATAACAGACAAACAGAGAGCCAAATCACAAGCAAACTCCCATTCACAATTGCTACAAGAATAAAATACCTAGGAATACAAATAACAAAGGACGTGAAGGATCTCTTCAAGGAGAACTACAAACCACTGCGCAAGGAAATAAGAGAGGACATAAACAGATGGAAAAACATTCCATGCTCATGGTTAGGAAGAATCAATATCGTGAAAATGGCCATACTGACCAAAGTAATTTATAGATTCAACACTATCCCCATCAAGCAACAGTGACCTTCTTCACAGAACTGGAAAAAACCACCTTAAACTTCACATGGAACCAGAAAAGAGCCTGCATAGCCAAGACAATCCTAAGCAAAAACAACAAAGCTGGAGGCATCACGCTACCTGACTTCAAACTATACTACAAGGCTACAGAAACCAACAGCATGGTACTGGTACCAAAACAAACATACAGACCAATGGGTCAGAACAGTGGCCTCGGAAGTCATGCCACATATCTACAACCATCTGATCTTTGACGAACCGGACAAAAGCAATGGGGAAAGGATTCCCTATTTAATAAGTGGTGTTGGGAAAACTGGCTAGCCATGTGCAGAAGGCTGAAACTGGACCCCTTCCTTACACCTTATACAAAAATTAACTCCAGATGGATTAAAGAGTTAAACATAAGAACTAACACTATAAAGACCCTAGAAGAAAACCTAGGCAATATCATTCAGGACATAGGCATAAGCAAGGACTTCATGACTAAAACACCAAAAGCAATGGCAACAAAAGCCAAAACTGACAAATGAGATCTAATTAAACTTAAGAGCTTCTGCACAGCAAAAGAAACAATCATTAGAGTGAGCCAGGAATCAACAAAACGGGAAAAAATTTTAGCAAGCTACCCATCTGACAAAGGGTTAATAACCAGAATCTACAAAGAACTAAAACAGATATACAACAGAAAATACTAACCCATAAAAAAACTGGGCAAAAGATATGAACAGACACTTTTCAAAAGAAGACATTTATGTGGCCAAAAAACACATGAAAAAATGCTCATCATCACTGGTCTTTAGAGAAATGAAAATCAAAACCACATTGAGATACCATCTCATGCCAGTTAGAATGGCTATCATTAAAAAATCTGGACATAGATGCTGGAGAGGATGTGGAGAAATAGGAACACTTTTACACTGTTGGTGGGTGTGTAAATTAGTTCAACCATTGTGGAAGACAGTGTGGCGATTCCTCAAGATCTAGAAATAGAAATTTCATTTGACCCAGCAATCCCATTTATGGATATATACACAAAGAATTATATATCATTCTATTATAAAGACACCTGCACATGTGTGTTCATTGTGGCACTGTTTACAATAGCAAAGACTGGGAACCAACCCAAATGCCCATCGATGATAGACTGGATAAAGAAAATGTGGCACATATACACCATGGAATACTATGCAGCCATAAAAAATGATCAGAATGATGAGTTCATGTCATTTGCAGGGACACAGATGAATCTTGAACCCATCATTATCAGCAAACTGACATAAGAACAGAAAACCAAACACTGAATGTCCACTCATAAGTGGGAGTTGAACAGTGAGAACACATGGACACAGGGAGGTGAAGATCACACATCAGGGCCCGTTGTGGAACGGGGGACTCGGGGAGGTATACAGGTGGGTGGGGAGATTGAGGAGGGATAACATTAGGAGAAATACCTAATTAGGTGATGGGTGGGATGGAGGCAGCAAACCACCATGG
>NW_016108639.1:0-5489 GCF_001604975.1 Cebus imitator | reverse complement strand
TAAAGGAGAACATATCTGTGTTATGCTGTTTAATCTCATAAAAGCACAATTAATATTGGTCTGTTGCACAATGTCATTTCAAACGTGTGAGGTTTTCCCTTATTAGTACAGAGGTTAAACAGTTCAACTCATATTTTGCAATGAGTGTATTACTTTCCCATTCTTATCAAAACTCTGCCCTTTATAAAAGTCTAATCAGTTTTTCACTTTAATGAATAGTTCACTAAAATGAACTCTCCATTCTCCACTTGCATAAAATAATTTTAACGTATGTCCTTTACTATTAATTCAGCACAGAATCTTTAATACACACTTGAAGAAAGCAGTGTTGTTGTGATGGCATATGAATGTATTCCACTGGCAAAAGATTAAAAATATTACACTATCATGGTTAACATTTCTTTATTCACACGGACACAAAGATTTCAGAAAATTTACGTGAAAACAAGAATAAAAACAGGTTAGAGCTAGTTTTCAATCTTAGTTTCATTGACTCATTCGTGTCTAGAATTAGAAACTAGGAAAAGAATGTAGTCATATAACTGCAACTCTGATTTCGCAACTGATTTCTTTTCAGAAACTAGTACCCATTTTTGAAGTATCTGACAAGTTATAGTTATCTACTTACTTATGAAAGGTGTGGGAATATTTCAAATTTATTGTCAGTGTCTCTATCTAGAGTACTCTCATTTAAATCTTTTGTAGAATACGCACTCTCTCACTGAAGGCCCAGACAGGGTCTGAGATGGTTTGTGGCGAGAATGATAATGATATCTCATGCCTTTACAAATTTTAGGTGTCAATTTTTTTTTTTTTTTGACTAACAGGTTAACCAATATTTTGAGCCTCCTTTCCATAACATTTCTGTGACAAAAACATTAAGAATAGGCTTTACAGAGTAAGTAACATTGTGACATGGTAAATGCCCCATAAAACTGCATACCTCAACTATACCTCGGCTTTCTGTTGAAACTGCTCTCTGTAACCCTGATGTGACAGGCAAGCAGTCCAAACCCACGCCATGTGGGCCCCTGCAACTTGTAATAAGTAACTAAGGTCTGTAATTTCCACCCTACCCAGACAATGTGTAAACTAACACTTAACTTCCGTGAACCACTTAAGTAACAATCGGAATATCTGAAGCCCCTCACCCTCAACCTCGCCCCGCCCAGGAGGTGGTTTACAGAATGTCCAAAGTCCACTGGCCCTGGGAACGTCCGAAGCCCCTCGCCCCCATCCCTACCCAGGAGGTGGTTTATGGGTATAAAAGGTCTTGACACCCTCCTTTTGGGGCCACGGGTTGAAGAGACGTGAGTCCTCCTCCGTGGCCGCCGGCAATAAAGACCCTGCAATTTGGCATACTTTTGTCTTGGTGTTAACTTTCTATTCTCGCTCTGGTATAACAACATGACAACAGCATTACCAGCCAGGCCTCATAAAAGAAGCAACTCAATACCAGATAAAGGGGGAAGCCTTTCTTCAAAGAATCCCTAGATATTGTCACTCATAAGCACTATGTAAAAGTACATTTTTACGTGACTCAAACTAAGACACTACTACTGTAAAGTTATCTTTTCTCCCAAAAACTCTTCTGCTAAATATTACCAGCGTAATAGATTTTATTATTTCTTTCTACCCCATTCACAAATACTTTCATACTTCCTCAATTTTGTTAACATAAAAATAAGATACTCTCCTTAACAAATTGCTTACTTTTATACTGAAGAAATCGTAACTCTGTAGAGAGAGAATACTTTTTGTATGACAACTTTAAATACAGGTCATTTTCTCTTCAAACTCTTATAAATAAGAGTACATGGTAGAAGTCTCTGCCCCTTTCCACTCCCGGAGTGGCTTCCTCCTGCACCAATTCTCTTCCAGCCTTTCCCTGACCCTTGACTATTTCGCCACATAAATGACAGTGGAGGGCAACTGCCTTTGGGAAAGACATCCCAGGTCAGATGTGAAAGCAGAGGGAAAAGGGACAGACCCAGGACACAGGGAGGGAGTGCCTCTGGGACCCAAAAGCTTAGGAAAGGGGTCTTGAGTATTGATGACTCCAGTTTTTTCCTGGCCAGTGAAAGGCCCCCAAAAATTAAGAAAAAATTGTTCCTCAAAAATCTTCCCTTGCATCAGGTCTGCTTTTTATACTCTCTCATCACCATCTTGTAAAATGATACATTGCCTCATTTTTCTGGTAAGTACTGTGAAAAGAAAAAATATCTTGGGCCCCAAAATAACTAAGCTAAAAGGAAAACTCAGGCTGGAAATTGCTTAGCGAAAACCTGCCTCCCATTCTATTCAAAGTTCTCTCTGCTCACTGAGATAAATGCATATCTGACTGTCTCCTTTGGAAAGGCAAATCGGAAACTCAAAAGAATGCCACTGTTTGTCTCTCACCTATCTGGAAGGAAGCCCCCTCCCAACTTCCAGTCTTCCTCCCTTGACTTCAAGTTGTCCCACTTTTCCAGACTGAACCAATGTACTTCTTACATATATTAATTGATGTCTCCTGTCTCCCTAAAATGTATAAAACCAAGATGTGCCCCGACCACCTTGGATACACGTCATCAGGATTTCCTGAGGCTGTGTCATGGCATGTGTCCTGAACTTTGGCAAAACAAACTTTCTCAATTAACTGAGGCCTGTCTCAAACTTTGGGGGTTCACAGTACTAATGAGAACATTATATTTGCATCATGGGTAACAATTTACAGACACATTTAACATTCATTTTCCTTTTGTACCCAGTGGTACAATTTCATGACTGAAGCATTTGGATGCTAATCATCTTATTTTTTTTTTTTAAGAAAAATAAAACCTAAGTGGACAATATGATTAAAAATCTCAGCTAGCTGGGCTCCTGAAATCTATGCATTAAAACAATAATTTAATGCATTGCCTTTTAAGCTATTTGGCTGCAATGCTGTCTAAGAAACCACATATTTGCTCTTCTGTGATATGTTAGGACATGAAATAGCCAGGTAAACACAACAAGGTCGAGGCCTCATTCCATGTGGGCCTATGCTAATTTTCTGTGCATTAAGGAGATCATAAAAACACCAAAACTAAGCCAGGCATGGTGGCTCACACCTGTAATCCCTGGACTCTGGGAGGCTGAGGCAGGCAGATCACGAGGTCAGGAGTTTAAGGCCAACCTGGCCAATATAGTGAAACCCCATCTCCACTAAAAATACAAAAATTAGCTGGGTGTGGTGGTGCACACCTATAATCCCAGCTGCTTGGGAGGCAAGGCAGGAGACTCGCTTGAACCCAGGAGGCAGAGGTTGCAGTGAGCCAAGATTGCACCAGTGCACTCCACCCTGGGCGACAGAGCAAGACTCCATCTCAAAAAAAAAACAAAAACAGAATAGGCTGCATGATGTGGCTCACACCTGTATTCCAGACACTTTGGAGGCCAAGGTGGGCGGATCACCTGAGGTTAGGAGTTCAAGACCAGCCTAACCAACATGGTAAAACTCCGTCTTATAAACAAAACAAAACAAAACCAAAACAAAAGCCAAAAAACAAAATAACAACAACAAAACCACTGAAACTATAAGCCAATGTGCATTGACTGAAATTTAAAAAATTAAAAATATACACAAAGAAAACTATTTATTTATTTTTGTTCATACAAATGTTTTATGGATTTTGTAATTTTAATAAGAGGCAGAATCTTGCTATATTGCCCTGGCTGGAGTGCTACAGTGCTACAGAACAATCATTACACACTGAAGCCTTGAACTCCTGGGCTCAAGTGATCTGTCTGCCCTCAGCCTCAGGTGTAGCTGGGATTACAGGCGTGTGCCACTGTGACCAGCTTTTATAATTTTCCACCAGTTGAAAAATGGACAAATGTTAGACAAATACCTTAATCTGAGTTAAGCATAGTTGAACTCCATATTTTTTTCTTTACGTATTCTATAATTGACACAGCTTGTCATTCTCGGATCCATTTTGAAATCCCCAAAAACAGACTCACTCTGAGTGAAACTGTTGTAGTGGAGCGAGCATAGAAAGTCAACACCAAGACAAAAGTATGCCAGATTGCAGGGTCTTTATTGTCGGCGGCCACAGAGGACTCAAGTCTCTCCAAACCGTGGCCCCGAAAGGAGCGTGTCAAGACCTTTTACACCTGTACCACCACCTCGGGAGTGAGGGTGAGGGGCGGGGGTGGGGGTGAGGGGCTTCAGACATTCCGAGGTCTAGTAGATTCTGTAAATCACCTCCTGGGCGGAGATGAGGGTGAGGGGCTCCGGACATTCCGAGGGCCAAGGGACTTTTGATATTCTGATTGTTACTTAAGCGGTTCACAAAAGTCAAGATAAGCATTTGTTTACACATTGTCTGGGTAGGGTGGAAATTACAAGTCACAGGGGCCAAGATGGCATGGGTTTGGACTCCTTGCCTGTCACATTTGGGTCACAGAGAGCAGTTTCAACGGAAAGCCGAGGTATGACTGAGGCATGCAGTTTTACAGGGCTTTTACCATGTCACAAAACCACATGGTTGAACTAAAAGGTTCCTGTTACCGGTCCAGAGGAGATGTCCATGTGCAGCTTTATATGGAATTTGGCATAGAAAGAATAGAATTGATTCTGTTTGGTCATATTTGCTACTGAAGGACTCTAGATATCACTGCCATCTTAGTCATCAAGTTATGGCTTGGTAGAGAGATATAACTGAGCTTTACTTTAAAAATTCAGATATTTGTTTATTTCAGAATTACTGTACGATTGCATAGCAATAGAAACATTTTACAAAATTGGAGATTAAAATGCTGTAAGAGCAATAGCAATTACAGGTGTACTCACAAAACTTTAACTTAAAGAATAGAGATTAATCAAGTGTTGCAGGTTTATACAACGTATTAAACGTATTCACATTGGATCTTTTTAAATAATAAACATCCACGTGTGGTTAGTGTGTGGATACCAATCATTCACATATGATGAGGGGTAGAAAAACCTGAGATTGATTTGAAAGATTGATTGAAAGCAGGATTGGCCTCGAGAAACAGATCTTTCGAACACCAAACTGCGAAGGAAGAGGTGTTTATTATTATTATTATTATGGCCGGGAGCCAGGCGACAATGTGTCTACATGACCACACTCTCCTAACAAAGAGAAGCTCTGCCTTTATATAGGCTTATACTCTAGATATTACACATGAAAGAATCTTAGGTTCACAGCCTTAGCAATTACAAGTGAAAAGATCTTGGGTTTACAGCTTTAGAAATCACATATGAAAGGGTCTTGGGGTTACAGTTTTAGAACGCACCTATGAAAGGGTCTTGGTCAATGGAGGAGTGGGATGGGGTTTTGATCTTGTTTAAGTAAAAGCAATGTCTTCTGGAGATTCCCCCACATCATGCATGCTATTTATAGGAACGTGATTTAGGAGGCCAGTTGGCCATCCTTTTTTTCGAATGAAATGCAGTGTGCAGGTAAAGGGGAAGGTGATCCTAGATGCCTGGGTCTCCTTGT